>NC_091706.1:49617500-49917500 GCF_041296265.1 Equus caballus
CAGAAATCAACTGTAGGATGGTTCTTAACATTTCTGCTTATAGCATGCCCTTATTATAATTTCTTTGCATTAGTTGTTCCTTATCTTACACTTCTCTACAAAATTCTGTAGTCTCTCTAAGGGTTCAAAACATATTTTAGGGTTCTAAAATTATCCCCTCATCCAGACTGAGAACCTAGTTTGGCATCGTGGGGGAAGTGAACAGGTGTCACAGACTATCAGTGATTGTTACATGGGTAATAGAAACTCTCCGCCACCACCGCCCCCAACACCGTATTGGCTCTGCACGCTGGCCAGAAAGAAAAGATCCTGGACCTCTGTCTCTGTCAGCCCAGTGCTCATCGAGCTTTAGATCAGCTGTGTTGTAAAATTAACTTTGACAAGAAATAAACAGTCTTCTCTCTTCTCTTACTTTAGGTTAGCCTCAACGTGATATTAAACAGAGATTACACGCTCTTGAATTTACTAACATTCTGATTATTATCTATAATTAACAGTTTCCATTAGGCAAAGTTATATGTTTCCTTCTTAGGGGAATGTTTTTAAGTTTTAGTATCCTTCCCGTATAAAACCACCTGACAAATTACCATTTCTGAGGCAATAAAAAGACAACATCAAGACCAAAGAACTCTTTATAACAAGAATGAACTAGAACAGTGGTAAAGGCATCGAATCTTTATCTACACAGTTATTTTTAAATAACAGAACACGAGATAGCATCCTTTTCTGTGAAAACGGGGTTTATAAAACAGAAACTATCCATTTTCCCCCAAAATCTTCTCCTAAATCTTTTCATGATCACCAAAAGGGACTTGAGATTTATTTGTTCCATACATGTAATATACCATATTATTAAATGAGTCTACAAGACATATCCTGTTTTGCAGTATGCACCAAGACTTCTGTATGTAATTAACGAAGATGGAAGTTTTACACTGAGGAGTATAGAGTGAAATAAAGAAAGGAAATGAGGAGGAGTAGGGAAGGGGGGGCCAGAAAGGGAAGAGAAGTTCCAAATATTATTTGTGGGAGGGGAGCAGAAAAGGGAGGGAAGAAACTTAATACCTGTTTACATTTCTAAATTCTTTAATTGAAACTTTTGAGAACAAAGACTAGTAACTACTCACCAATGAACAAGAAGTTATTATATCTAATATATAAAAATCCCAACTAGAGTGATTTCTGAGACCTAAAAATTCTATTTCTGCCTAGGATGGCTTCTTTGCTATTCTTCTCTGGAGTGAGAAACGAACTTAGAAATTTCCTAATAGATAAACTCATAATAGCGAACAATAGAATTTTATTAGTGTACTCTGTTGAATAGAGGAAAGAACACAGGCAAATCATAGCATAGCCACCTATGTGGCAGTCAGACAAGATAATTTTTCTCAGCTTCAGTTTCCTTGTCTGTAAAATAGGAATAAAAATACATAGCACAGAGCTGGCAAAAAGTAGGAAGGCTATATGTTAGTTAACGCTGTATTAAATAAGCATAATTTCCTATTCATAAACTAACAAAGGTTTCAGAGTATGTTTCTGACAGTTCCAAGTGTTAGAGCTATTTCAGTATTCAACCCATAAAATTTTTCAAACACAGGTAGCACTAGATAAAGGAACGACAAGAAATATAGACTAATAAAGTAAAAAATTGACCGCAAATTCTTTAATAAGGCTTATCACCCATCATTTTCATTACAACTCCTTTGATTTTTTTTAAAATTATAATCTGTTATTTGACAAACAGCAGAGCCCAGAATCCCACGGTATTAGCAAGAAGGTCCCTTCAAACTAAAAGGCACCGAGGCTCACAGCTGTCAGGGTCTACAGTCACAGCAATCTGGGATCCAGCCCTGATTCTACCAACTTCCTAAGTTGTGTGATCTTGAGAAAGTTATTTTTTTTCTTTCCAATCTCAATTTTCTCATCTGTAAAATAGAAATAATAAGCGTAGCTCAACGATGCTCTAGGCTCTCAGTTGCATAATAAACATTCTAAGGTTGGCTTATTATCTAAGAGGCCCAGAGACATTCAAAGCAACTTGCCCAAGGCCAGCGGGCTGGTGATTGGGACAGGGCCAAGAACACAAATCTCCTGCCTTCCCAATCCAAAAACACAGACTCTACCATACTTGACTCTCCCTCCAAGAAGAGAGCCCCACCTCCTCTCCCTCCCACCAGTCACACAATGGAAAGAGGATCACCTTTGCCATCACACCAAGTTCACTCCTAGCCTTGGAATCACACGCAACATTTGTTCCCACGTGACTTCTCAGAAACCAGGATTTGCTCAAGTCAAATTCTAAAGCAGACCAGTTATTTCGGTTGAGATTTAAATGGCCTGGATTTAAGTGTCCTTTGTTAGACAAGCATACTATCTCAGAGCTGGCATGATGGGGGCTGCAGGCCTGAGGAAAGGCTGCCGACACTGAGATGAGAATCAAAAACAAGCCCCTCTGTTAACCTTTTGTGTGGTCTCCAGTGCGCTGTCACTTATTGCATTAGGGCTAGGATGGATTCAAAAACATCGGGAAGAGGTTCAATTTTTTTTTTAATAAAAAAAGTAAAAATGCCTTTGACAGCAACAACCCCACAACTTCAGTCTTACGGAAAGAGGCGTGGATGAGGAGCAAGAGCATCCTCGGTTCAATTTTTGCCTCTATCATGGACCTAAGCAAATAAATATACAGCACTTTTACTGCAGCATCAGTGAAAATAGATCAAACCAGGGTACCTGCTGAATTCCTAACAGCTCAGTCAGTGCGTGTCAATTCAGGAGTTTCCAAGACCAAGACCCACTGCGTTGTAATGTAGGGAGTACAGAGCTTGGCTTCAATTATCATCTCTATTAAAGGCAGAAAAGGGTCATCAAAATGAGCCCTATCTACCCTAAAAAGATGACAAAAGGAAAAGAGTCACCTTAGCAATTGTGTAAATACTTGAAGCACTTTAGGCAGCTGTGATAATATAATTCTCTATCTCCTAATAAAACAGCAGCCCGTAATAGACACAGTGTTCTACACTTTCACATGTATATATGTGTGTCTGTATACAGACACACACAGTCTCATGAGTTCCTCAGAAATCAATGAGATGGGTATGGTGGGGATATTTCCATCATGCCCATTTTATTGATGGAAAACCAAAGCACAGTATATAAAAGATTACCTAAGTTCACACAATAAGAAAACTGTGTGGCTAGACAAAAAGCCACATTTTCCGACTCAAATTCTACTCTATCAACATCATAAAGGAATAACAATTCGCAAAGCTGGATGTAAATTTATAATTTAAATTGTATAAAAGGATGCTTTATCATTTCTCCTTAATGCTTAGATGGCCAGGGTCCTGAGGAGTAATGCTAAAGGCAGAGATGATTAACGAGGCCCTTTAGTCTTTTCCTCTCCCCTCCCCTCCGCTTACCCATCTCAGTTAACGACAGTATTTAGAAATCTGTAATGCAAATGGAAAGCCACTAAGGTAACTCGTGGTTAAAAACTTCCTCTGCTTTATAAAGAGAATGCCATTGTAATATGAATCGTCCCTGATACCTGTCTACTAAGGCCCACTGTTATGCAATCTGTAGGGCAGGCTTGGAGCAGTCTTCCCCAAGACAGCTTATTTCCCCCTATTCATTTGTCTTGGCAGGGGCGGGGCAAGAGAGCCTTGGTGAGACAAGAGAAGAGGGATTCCCTCTGCCTTTTGTCTTCAGTCTGGCAACCAAGAGTCCTGAAAAACCAGCCCTCACCTGGATACTCACAGCCTAAAGGTGGCTGCAGCCTGGACATCCTACAGAGCAATTAGCTTGCCTGATGAGAATAACAATTGATGGAGTCCTGAGAACCAGATGATGCTGTAGTCGCCCAGACTTACACACCAGTGCACCTTCAGGAGAAGGTCCCTGGCAAGCAGCACCGGTGGTCCAATCCACAGTACTGTTCTCAAACTAAAAGGTCATGGGTACTAGCGGATGGTGAAATCATTCTAGTGGCGTTCAACGAGAACAGAACAGAACAAAATGCACGGCACATAGTAAACATTACTTCATGTATATGTGTTAACTGGTCAAAAGAGACTTAAAAGCCATTATTCCAAAGGGGAGAAGCCACTACTCAGCTCCCATACCTAATAGTTACACGGGAATGTAGACGATGCATGGCTAGATACTCCAATTCTTTTCAAGAGAACTCAGAATTCTGAACTGTTGTATGAAATCTCCCCAAATTTTAAAGAAAGCTCAAACTGTTTTAAAATAGTGTCTAGGCCAAACCAAACCTATCTGTAGGCTGGACCCGAACTGACTGTCCTTGATCTCTGGCTTCAAAGAAATCATTGCAAGTGCAAGAGAAAGGAGGCAGAACTAAATTTAAGAAAGTGGGATGGCAAAGTGTTTCTGCTCCGTGTCCCTGGGAAACTACGTGTCGAGGCGCTCCCAGAAGGTATTTGCCACAACACCACCAATGCTGAAGGGAAAAGCACAGCCCACGTGGTCAGGTGAGGAAGAAAGCAAGTGGCCTTGGTGACAGGCGAGTGACTGGGCAGAGACGAAATAGTGGTGAGCGTGGTAGTTCCTGCGAGTCTTCTTAGAGGTGGGTTTGATGATGGGGTGGAGCTCTCAAAGAGAAATCAACCTTGATTCTCTCTTCGCAAGTAGACGATTGATAGACAGATAGATGGATAAATGTATCTTTTCTTTTGGGAGGTGTGAAAAAGGATGAATCCACAAAATGCCATGGGAAGTCACCTTGGAATGTTCCAGCAGGAAGGGATATGCCTGCCCACAATGCTTACTGCCCTCAACTACCCCCGAGTTCTGATGGGCAGTTTCAGAGCAATTAAGTAAGGCCTGTGGGAAAGGAGCCCTCACATGGCTCGCCTTCTGCTACCTGGCCGGCCACAGAACTAGGACTGAGTTAAACAAGAATCTGGAGGCTCTGCGCTTCCTAAGCCGCACTTGATCTGGCAGACAAAGCTCTCGATTGATAGCAGGACTTGGGCTGAGAGGTTGATGGGACTGAGCTGAGGGTTCATTCACCTGTCCATCCCAGGGAAAAGATTCACAAAACCAGGAAATGCTACCCACCCGCAGTCCCATTTGCCTATTTAAAAACACTTGGAGGGGTCGGCCCAGTGGCGCAGCAGTTAAGTGCACACGTTCTGCTTCGGCGGCCCAGGGTTCGCTGGTTCGGATCCCGGGTGCAGACATGGCACCACTTGGCAAGCCATGCTGTAGGGGGGCGTCCCACATATAAAGTAGAGGAAGATGGGCACGGATGTTAGGTCAGGGCCAGTCTTCCTCAGCAAAAAGAGGAGGATTGGTGGAGATGTTAGCTCAGAGCTAATGTTCCTCAAAAAAAAAAAAAAATAAATGAATGAATAAAAAATAAGTTAAAAAAATAAAAACACGTGGAGTCTTCTGTGCAAATGTGCGGGCCCCCAGCCCGAGAGCTGGTCTTGCATCAAACAGCAAGCAAGGCCAGCCGCCAGCTCCAGACCCAGCTGTTCCCCACGCTCGCGGTGCAGGTGTGAGACCATCCCCATGAACCTCACCTGCCTGCAGTTTGTCACCTCAATGTCATTACCACAGGCAGAGATGCGGCTGGGGCTTTTGTTTTACTTCACACCAGGGGGATGTCATTTTTGGAATTTTTCATCTTAAATAGATTGTTCTTAAATGTATGTGACACATATTCCTCACGGGACTTAATAAAATAGGTATTTCTCATGCCTGGAAAGTAAGCTACAGCTGCACAGATTGAAACAAAATTTATTTTTTAAAACTAACATATTCTGGTTGGAACATTCAAAATACATATTTAGCTATAATTTCTGAAAAAGTTCAGAACCAACAAAAATAGAAGTTTCTCAGCAAATAGCTTTTGTTAACATAATCCTAACTACCAGGTCAAAGACAACACTAACAAACCATACATTTACTAGTATCCCTTTTTATAGACAAGGAACATAATATAATTTCAAGACAAGAAAAATTCCTAAAGCTCTTTCTTCTCATATAATTACCATCATGGAAGAAAGGAGGAAAATCATGATTTTCAGATTCTTAAAAACCTATTCTGAGTCTTACAATTCTGTAAGAAGGGAAGAAGTGATCAATGTAAATCTAAGCCTCGAGTTGCTTTAAAATGACTCCTTACGGGGCCGGCCCGGGGTCATAGTGGTTGGGTTCCCGCGCTCCACTGAAGCAACCCAGGGTTCGTGCGTTCGGATCACAAGCCAGACCTACACACCACTCATCACGCCATGCTGTATGGGTGTCTCACATACAAAGCAGAGGAAGGCTGCCAACAGATGTTAGCTCAGGGCCAATCTTCCTGACCAAAGGAAAAAAAAAACCACCAGACTCCTTATAAAAATAAAGAAAGTCTGTTATATTGCAAAACCTTCAGCTGAACTGTTTAAGGGGCAGTATTCTTGTATGTGACATCAATGCAAAGAACATAGGCACTTTCACTTGGTTTTGTTTTTTTTTTTAATAAATCAAATGTATTCCCTAACCAGTAAGTGTCCAGCAGAAATAACAGTAATGGGAACTGTGGTTTTCATGACATTCTCAGGTGACTTCCACGATCTCCTTGTCACAATCGAAATTCTTACAATGACAACAAGAAACAAACCTCTGGGACTTCATAACCTCCCCAGACACAGTGTACTAAAAGGATTTGGCTTGTCTCGTCTCTCCTGATTATGCAATATATGCTAGAAGCAGAAGAGTGGTGACACGGACCACTGGGCTGTAGACAGTGTTTTCTGGTCCCACTTGTTTCATCTCCTCATTTACTATTTTGTGTGTTGCCCTGACACTTGGAGTGAGATGAGGGTGGACATAACTCTAGACAAGAGCAACGAGACACGTTTCGTTTTGTCTATAAGATAAAGAACAGAGGGAAGTACATATTTAAGTACTCAGTGGGCCGCCATGCGAGCACACACAAACACACACACATTTATACCAAGGCACCTAACATGTCTTTACTGGCAAAGATATATAGACATGTCTAGCTTTTTACACAACAGACATTTTCTTTGAAGTTGTGATCAATATTTTGCAACTCAAATATTCAAAGGCCCTAGGGAAGCTTACGATTTAAAAGAAATTTATTATGACTCCTCTCATAAACCAATATTTGCTAATATAAATAATCACACCTAAATTGTCCAAGTTTGGATTTATGTAGTCAGAAACAGCATGCAAACCCAAACAGAGAGATCACAGTTAAACAGCCTTGGGATGTGTCCTTCTCTTGTAACATTTCACCTAATGGGTAAACGGGTGACCATCATGTCAAATGGCAGTATTTGAAATAACAGATATCAGTTAGATATTGTTCAAACAAGAACAGGAGCCCAAAGATTAGAAGCAGGGAAACTTAACATAATGTGCCAACAGCCATACCCAGAGATTACCTAGGGGGGCCCCTCCGCAGTACAGGGATTCTGCCCTCTCAAAGACTTACCAAGATAAATAAACCACATCTGTCCACTGGGATTGGCAAGTGCCTTTCTGTTCCCTATTAGTTCTAAGGCACTCAGAGAGATAATGCTATTCGCCGTACCTTATGATCTCAAAGGAAACCAACACTGCAAATGATTATCACTATCTAGTTTGCCACACTTCCGTCCCTCACAGTATAAATATTCAGGGTAAGGAATGACTACCGTGAAAAGCAATTATGGGGAAGTAAGACCCCAGGAAATGATGAACACGTAATCGGCAAGCCTCCTAAAAGGGGCTGCCCAAATCAAACTCTTAAATTACCCCAGGAATGATAGTCTAGTTACGAGCCAGTGATGGGTGAAGTCACCAGCATATTCAATACCAAAAGACAGTATAACACTGAAGCATCGGAGACGTGCAAACCAACTTTCAGATCACATGATGTGCGTTTTATAAAATCACTGTAGGTAACGGATGCATAAAATAGTCTGAGAGTTTTTCAGCCATGATCAGCAGGCATAGTCATGGTGTCTGGTTACTGCAGAGCAGCAGAATTCATTGCAGCTGAAGGCTACTTGGAATTAAGATAACCAAATAGTTTTAATTATTTTTAAAGTCTTCATGTTATTTCTTAAATGTTATCTTTGAAATTCACTTCCTTAATGGAAAACAAACTCATTTTTTCTGAACCAAAAGGGAAAAAAAATTCTTCTAATCTCTGTTTTTCAACAAGCTTCCATTTCCATTACTATAAATGAATATCCAACGATGCTAACCAAATTGAGCTTCCTCCTTATAATAAGGGGAAAGCATAAGGTAGCAATGGAGGGCTAATTCTCTATCTCCAGGAAAGCAGGAAGATTAAGTCAGCAACTCAGAGCACCTGGCTCTACAGTGAGACTAGTCCAGTCTCCCTTGACTTGAGGTCAGAAGCTGCTCATCCATTTGTTCCCTCATTTGACCTAAGCTTTCTCTCATCCACTAACACCTTTCTTTCCTAATTATTCTTACACAGAATCACTAAAGTCAAGTAGCTAAAGGGGAAAAAGAGACGGAGGGGTACATGGAAACCCCCACTACCACCATCACGCTTTGAAAAAATAAAAATAACAAAAATAGGGGCTGGCCCCGTGGCCGAGTGGTTAAGTTCGCGCGCTCCGCTGCAGGCGGCCCAGTGTTTCATTGGTTCGAATCCTGGGCGCGGACATGGCACTGCTCATAAAACCACGCTGAGGCAGCGTCCCACATGCCACAACTAGAAGGACCCACAACGAAGAATATACAACTATGTACCGGGGGGGCTTTGGGGAGAAAAAGGAAAAAAATAAAATCTTTAAAAAAAACCAAAAATAGTAACAATATAACATATAAAAGCACACTTAGATAGTGCTCACAACAGTACTGCACAACCGACATATGCGAGCCACACGTAATTTAAAATTTTCTAGCAGCCACATTACAAGTTTTCTTAAGATGAGGTTAATTTTAATATATTTAACCCAACATATCCAAAATATTATCATTTCAACACAAAATCAATTTTAAAAATTGAGATATTTAGTATTGTATTTTTCACACCAAGTTTCTGAAATCTAGTATGTATTTCATACTTATGCTACATCCAAACTTGGAACAGCCACATTTCAAATGCTCAAGAGCTGTGCATGGCTTGTGGCTACCAAAATGGATGGTGCAGGCTTACGATGTGCCAGGTGCTGTTCTAAGCGCTGTAAACGGACAGATTCACTTAACCCTCACAACCATCCTACAAGCTAAATACTACCACTATCCTCATTGTATAGACATGGAACTGAAAGAAAGAGACCCAAAATCAAACGTTGGTAGATAATGGGGGACCATTCAAATCTTGGCCATTGGCTACACCTACTGTGCTAGATTTTAAGAGCCTACTGGGTGTATGACAGGCACAGAGCTAAATATCTAAATAAATTCTTTCATGTCCTCCTCAGAACAACTCTAGAAGATAAGTATTAATACTCCAATTTTATGCACTGCTGCATCATTACCAGAAAACATTTGGAGTAGGCACAGCATGACTTCACAAAGTAACACATAGAGGAAGACAATAAGGGTGACCAGTCCACGGGTCCTACTCTAAAGGAACACGTAGTCTAGTAAGAGAATGCAACCATTACAAAAATTACCACACTGCAAGGTATAATGAACTAAGAGAGAGGTACAAAGTGCTGTGAAGATCTAGAGGGGAAAATCTTATCTCATTAAAAGAACAGGCCAGACCTTCACGAAAGAGGTAACATTTAAAAAGGCCTTACTAAGGAGCCTAGGATAAAATGCTCCATGCGTGAAGGCAAGGAGGTGGAAGAATGAGCTCTACAGGCTGTTGAGGGAATGACTAAAATAGTTCAGAATGGCTGGAACGTAGAGTACACGTAGGGAAAACACCTATCAGATGTGGTATGGAACTTGTCCAAGGGCCCCAGCGTGGAGAAAGTCAAATTCTGTGCCAAGTTTGAAGACACTGAGTGGCACAATCAAGACGGAGCCTCAGGTAACATCACTCAAGCAACACTGGGCACGAGGGACAGCAGCAAGAGGGAGAAGATGTGAAAGTCTGGTGAGGATGCTGCTAAATCGTCTGGGCAGGCAATTGCCATGGTCACAGTCAATTTTAAAACAGGAGGTGAGTGTGAGGCTCCGTGGAATCCAGCAGAAGCCTCAAGGTCCGCAGTCTAAAGTTAAGCCAAAGACAATAGCGTTTCAACCCTTGGGGATGAGCAGGGTGGCGGAACCATTAACAGAAACTTTGGATATAACATAATCCAACCAGTTAGTTAATCACAATAAGTGAGAGTTTTTATTCCCTTTTCTTTTTTTTCAGCCTAAACTTCCTGCTACATCTGTGCTTCCCAC
The DNA here is from genome assembly GCF_041296265.1 of Equus caballus. NCBI lineage: Eukaryota > Metazoa > Chordata > Mammalia > Perissodactyla > Equidae > Equus > Equus caballus. Next base: position 49,627,845 of record NC_091706.1, read on the forward strand.
ATAAAGATTTGTACTACTATACACGGACTTTATATTTGGCTCTTATTTTAAATTGAAGAACTCCTTTCCTATCAAGTGAATAGTCAGTTGGAGGTTAGCAGAAAACGGCAATAGGCATTATCATTCAACTTAGAATAACCCTATACCTACAAGTCCTTCAACCCAGAGAGAAGAATCTCAGATTCAGATTTCGAGCACAGCTGAATAATGCTCTGTAAAGGCTTAATGAACAGCCATGCCTAAAATATTGGCCTTTTGCTTGAAGTTCTTAATGTTTTAAAGGAAAAGTTAAAAATGATTTCCTTACTGCCTACTTCCCCTTGCATTTATTTATTATTTTTCATGTTTAATTAACAAACTTCTACTTTAAGCAAATAGTTCCCTTTTTTCCCTTTAATTACCTGACAAACAGTAGTAGAGCTGCATAAATTGTGCCTGAGGTTAAAGCTGGAGGAGAGCCTAATCACCGGCTTGAGACATTGTTCTGGCCAAGGAAAGCAGAAGGCATTTATCCCATGTGTTTGAACGATACTTAGGCACTTCCATTTAGACCTCCTTTTACTCAGTGTTAATTCTGATTAACCCTCTTTCCTGATTTGTGTGGGAAATCTGGGTCTTCGTCACACCACCACAGAGGGTTTAAGGAAGTGAACGTCCATGCAGCAGAGCTGAGGTGCACACGAAGTCTTCAGTAGAGAACACGAACACATGCACCAGTCCAACCCCATTCAATGCCAACCTGCGCAGCCTTTCCTTGATTCATAACTGATTTCATTCTAGACAAACCTCCAGGTTTTTCTGCTGCATTCCATAAAGAAGGTGTTCGAAGTACAGTGATGAGAGTAGGTAGAAAAGTCAGGGGGAAAAAATACAGGTAAAAGAAATGCCAAAAATAAGTATTAAGCAATTAAGAATGACTACTATAAGTATAAGCTAAGAAAAATTGGGAAATTAATGGTACTAATATAAAACAATGAATCTCAAGGCAAAATAGACACACACACACACACACACAGACATGTAATGTGCGTATGCTTCTTTTTTTCCTTAAGAGGCCCCACTCCAAATTCTCAGGCTCAAGTATGTAGTCTTACATGTGTGGTCTAAAGATGCTCAAAGCACTTTTCTTATCCTATAATTCAATCTAGCAATAAAAGTATGGTGCTCTGGAAGGCTGAATTCAGGGAAGCTGGGAAGTTTCACTGGAATCAGATGATCTCATCTGCCAACCATCCAGGACTCCCCAAAGTTTGGAAGCGCTCTTGTGTCACTGGTGATCTCTCCAGCAACTGACAAGGGGAGCTGAGAGGGTGGGGAGGCAACTACCTTTCCATTTAGGGAAATCTTCCTGCACTCCAGTCCACTTTTCCACCTAAGATATAAAAACCACACAGGCAGAACACCTGATCCCACCTAGAAAATCCCTAATTGACACGGGTAGTTGGAAGAGAGCTCAGGTAACCACCTATTCAGGTACCCATTTGTGTACACACCAAATAGACTGGTGTGCAAGGATTAAGGCATCCTAGAGACTCTCACTACCTGAAACATTAGTGCCCAACCCTCTTTGGAGGCAAGTGGCTGCCATTTGAGGACAAATTCAAAAAAATCTAGAGGCAATGATGACAATTAAAGATAACGGCAGTAACCATGTCTTGCTGTGCTAGAGAGGTCTAGAAACTACAAGGCTTTCGAGTCAAGAAGAACCTAATTCAAATTCAAACCTTTTGGAGAACTCATTTAAAATTTCTGAGTTCGCATTGCCTCATCCAAAAAATAAGGACAGGGAAGAAGCATGAACCCAGGAAGCTGCTGTGGAGATACAGTTAGCAGTGCTGACGGAAACACCTGGCACACGGAGGCGTTTCACGAACATTCATTCATTCCTCTCCCTTCCAGAGCACCGCTTATGGTGCCTTTAACAAATCAGAGAACCAGCCCAACAACAGGGGGAGACCCAGGATTTACAGCTTTTGCTCCTATGGAGGCCTGTATTCATTCGACAAGCATTTATTCAGTGCTCACTGTGTGCCAGGAACTGTTCTGAGCATTTGGAACATATCTGCTTTAATTTTTACCTTTAGGGAATTTCCTTTACTTTTATTTTTTAGGGTCGGAAATTGAAAGCAAAATTTCCTCAAAAAAGAAACCAGTACTGAATAATATGCATTTCTAGGATCACAATGATAGTTTGTCTACCTCACGTTTGATGCAAGCATGATTCGTATTTATTATTTGTGCTACTCATCTGATGCCAACCTCCATGTCACAGAACACGCAAGACTGGGGAGGGGGCCAAAGAAGGACCAAAATTAATACAACATGAAATCAGCAGCAGAAATGCTAAGCCTGCCACTGTAAAATGAAAAGAAATTTTAAGCCCAGAAAGGAGGGAGGGCAAGGGAGAGTCAATATGGAGGTTTGAAAAGAACACCAAAACGAGCCCACGATGAGCTCCTGAGCTTGAGTACCTGTGGAAGACAATCCTTAAATCACAGGGAGGAGAGCACAATTCACGATAAATAGTCACAAAGTGAGGGCCTTTATGATGGTGATTACTATTGCGACTTCACCTCTCTGGGCGCTGGTTCCCTTAATCGTCAGAGAAGTTCAGATAGATCTGCAGTTTTTAAGGGAGCGGAGTTTCAAATCTTTCAATTCGTTACAAGGGATCAGGCATTTTTTTAAAAGATTAAAAAGGACCTGGCTAGAGGAAACTGCAGACCCCTTCCATTTCTAACATCCTATTAGGACATACTCTGGCTTCACTTGACCTCAGACCCTTGGCAACAGAAAAAGAAAGTCCGTTACTCACCTGTCCCCAGCAGAAAACCAAATCCAATTCTAACAAAAATAAATGAACAAAAAGAGGGTCATGCTGGGGCCGGCCCCGGGGCCAAGTGGTTAAGTTCGTGTGCTCCACTTCAGTGGCCCGGGCTTTCACCGGTTCAGACCACTCGTCAGGCCATTCTGAGGCAGCATCCCACAGGCCACAACTAGAAGGACCCACAATTAAAAATATACAACTATGTACTGGGGGGCTTTGGGGAGAAAAAGGAAAAAAATGAAATCTTTAAAAAAAAAAAAGGTCATGAGAAAACATGTCATGATTTAAGAAGTGAGATTAGCTCAACTTTCTGCACCTGTGTTTAAAAAAATTTGTAAGTTCTCTGTACAACAAATCCTCAATAAAAAAACCAAATAATTAAGTAGAGATGATATATTTCTTAGATTTCAGTCAGTACAACAGTATGGTATATGATACATCTATTTCTACGTAAAAAAACAGAAACACTAGTTGGAAATACATCATGGTTTTTAATAAACTCTGCCATAGCAGCAGAAATGATGCCCTATTAATAAAGCCTAGACATGTCAACAAGTATAAACGGAATCAGCGTTGAGAGAAATGCAGTCCAAGCCAATATCCATAGAAACTTTAAGATTACACCCTATTAAGACTATCTTCATGTTGCATACCAGGAGGTATACATACCAGGCACTCTGCAAATATCTCATTTAATTTCCACAACTCCTTGAGATATGTATTTTTTCAAACCTAAAGTAGCAATAATAAGGCCCAGAGAAGTTAAAACCTTCGCCCGAGGTCACATTACTAGGAAGTGGTGGAACCAAGATCCAAATGATAGGTTTGTTAGGCTCCACGCCCTTGATTTTTAACTATGCCTCTACCCTCCTTAAAAGCCACCCAAGAAATGGCACTTCCCAAGCAGGAAGCCTAACTTTCAAAGCATGTCACATTTTGTTCCATATTGATGATGCCTGCATATCAGGCTCAGTGAGGTCACTGCTAATGTGGTCCTAGAGGAGAACTATTTCTCACAAATACAGATCATACATCCAACTGATCTTTTTGAAACTGACAAAGCAACCACTCACGTTAAACTAAAATGGGCCAAGTATATAAAGGGAACGGGATAAAACACTAAAAGCCGGCATAGGGTGGTACTCAGTTGATGAATCCAAAAACCAAACAGCAGTGGCCAAACCTCAGAGTAGAGCATTGGCTATGGACAAGGATTCAAGTAGGAAACACAGCAACACGATGAGTCAAGGCACAGGGTCTTCGGGCCTCAGAAATTCGAACTTACTTTTACACTCTAGACCCTGTTGTTCTTGGTGGGGGAAGAAGGGTTGGGAGGGAGTAAAGACTACAGATATTTGTTTGCCCTAATAACTCAATAATGCTTACAACTTATCCAGCAGAGAGGAAAAAAGTTCTTTTAATTTCTGATGCAAGGCAATGATCCAAAAGCTACTGGCTTTTTTTTTTTTTTTTGAGGAAGATCAGCCCTGAGCTAACATCTGCTGCCAATCCTCCTCCTTTCTGCTGAGGAAGACTGGCCCTGAGCTAACATCCGTGCCCATCTTCCTCTACTTTATATGTGGGACGCCTACCTCAGCATGGCTTGCCAAGCGGTGCCATGTCCACACCCAGGATCCGAACCAGTGAATTCCAGGCCACCGAAGTGAAACATGCGCACTTAACTGCTGCGCCACCGGGCTGGCCCCACTACTGGCTTCTTGAATGAGAATTACCTCTCTTGTGTGTAGACTATGTATGAATACAATGCCTGACGGTATCACTTAGTTACCTCCACGAGAGTAGAGCGTATAAACAGCAAGGGGTTATGCTGAATCAAGCTAAACAGCACAAGTTGCAAGGAAATAGTGTTATGACTAAGAAGAACCTCCAAATCCCAAGGCAAGGAGTTTACTGCCAACCCTGCAATAGGTTACAAAATAAACAAGCTGAGACCACTCTTTTACCTATCTGTTTCTCTACTTCCATATCTCTAAAATGGGAACTGTAATTTAATGTAAATAACAATACCAAATGTTCAAAGTGTGACCACTACATTAAGCAAAGCATGCTTTGAACCTCTAGAGATACCCAAAAGAAAATCAACAAGTAAAATCACCTGTACAGGGTTTTCCTATGTTTGTATATATATTTGATACACATGTGGTCTCTTAGTTGAAAATCAGTCAATATACATCACTGCAGCTATTGACTGTAGTACTCCTTCATTCAGGTATGGACATCCTTCAGTGGAAGGATGGAAGCAGAAGAATGAATGAAAAACATGCATACATATACACGCCCTACATTGAAAAGAAAATTCCACAACTTTTCAAAGTTAACAACTGCAGACTGATAAACGAGGTGGGTGTTCAACCAAATAAGCGACAAACACAACTCTTTGAGATATGAATATTTACTACAGTAGACCTAAAAACGGTAGGATTTCCCAACTTTGATTTATGAATCTTTTCCCTCAAAAAGCAGGCCCCTGAGATATTTAGACTACATTGAGAGATTCCTCGGCTATGTGTAAATATACAAACGTAGTGGTGGTGAGTCCAAGTGTTGGTTTTCTCGCCTCAAATAAACTTTAAGAAAAAGAAAGTATTAAAATATACCAACTCCTCAGATACATGTTTTCAACTTAAATCACTATAATTTTCTCCTATCTTCCTTCCAGTTCTCAGAAGAGTATTTATGGTGGCTAAAGTAAACTAAGGCAAATGCCCTGGGAAGTTACACTTCAAGATACAAACTAAATGAGGCCTTAAGAATATAATTTGCAAATAGCAACTTTTACAAAGCAACGTACTCAGCATCTGACTACTCCGCAAATATTCACAGTCCATTTAAAAGTTCATGCCAACTTATTTAAATAATAATAGTAATCATCAAGTACTCTGCCTCCCTCTACCATACGTTAGGCTCTAGACTAAATTTTATATTCTAATATTATCTAATTTTATCCTCCAAAAAAACATAAAATAGGTCTAAATATTATTTGAAAAAAGAAAAAACTAAGATGCATAAGTTAAGAAACTTGCCCACGGTCATGGACCAGTTATCCAAACCCCAAGAGAGCCCAGATATAAAAGCTCATGCTTTCCAATGGTATTTAAAGTAGGGCTGGCACAGCAATAAACAGAGAACTAGGTAGCTTCCTACTGCATAGCTTTTAAGGGAAAAATTTTGAGAGAGAGATATAGAGAGGGATGGTAATCCATTAAGAACTTACTGGAAAACTGCCTGAAGCTTATTTGAAGGCTGATTTCTCAAATCAAGGAACATTTTAAAAACAATCAAAGTTGTTGTCATTTACCCAAACATGTCAGATGTGATCAACCAAATTCACATCAAAACTTTAAAAAAAAAAAAAAATTACTATGTGTGACAGGTAGGTAAAAAAGGATTACATGGTGTTAGATAACTGGAAACATTCTAGCTGAAACTGACGAATCTAGTTCAGAAATTAATATATTCAACTTTGTAGAGCATTAAAAACTGATCATACACTCTAACCTCATTACTATTCAGTAAATTTAAACATACATATTTTAAGTCAAGAAAAATTACAGAAGCCCTGAACTCAAAAAGAGCTATGAATTTAACTTAATATTAATTAGGATATGCTCTTTTTCAAATTACTGTAACTGGCCAAGTAGTTTCACAAATTTAGAAATGGCTTTGCCCGTCCACGTAAGTTCTCCTCCACACGAGGACAGAAACCATACCAGCCTCTCCTCCAAGGTACCAAATGGATCTTCTTCGTATTAGGAAACTTGAGCTAAGATTCCCAAAGAGAATCAGCTAAGTTGTTTCTGTTTTGTTGTTTTATTTACAAGAACCATATTAAGGTTTACTAAGAAGCAAATTCTTAGTACTCATTCAATTCTGATCAGTGATTTCGCTAACCAACAGGTTCTTTTCCTAAAATAGCGAGCAGAAAAGTCTGGATGTCAGACATCATATATCAAATAGTTCTATGATGGCACGTGAGAATTACAAGTGAAATTCTTATCTTAAGGAAAACAAATTTAAAATCTACTTAAGGAGAAATTTTGACTGCCCTGATTTCAATAAGTACAATAACATTTGCTACAGAGAAATCGTTTGTTTCCTAAACAGGTAGACTACAACCTGAGTGATCTTTGACTAATGAGAAAGATAAACCATGAAGGGAAAGAAAGCCCAGGAAGTTACTTCCAACTCTGCCCAAAAGGAAAATTCATGACATCCCAAAAGGTCTTTTTCCCTCTCTGTGGAGGTGCTTCTGAAATTTCATTCAAATCCCTAACAGCCTCTATCAAATTATATTAGAATTGTGACCTTATGATCAGATGCCTACAGACAATTCTAATTAATCTTAGTTTGCAGAATGGATTAATAAATGCATTTTGTAGCTCTTTGCATAGACTACACATAGGGCCATGAATCATTTGTGAGCATCTAAGAATAATTCCTGGAAAATCTACAAAGATACCCAACAGTTGAGAGTGATAATGAACTTCTGACAAAGTCCTTTGGGAATCAATAACATATGGAGTCTAGCTGCTGTCCTCGAGGTCATGTATCAAACAGTTGTGAGAGAAAATGTACTATTTATTGTCCCTTTTCCCTGAAGTGTATAATTGAGAGGTTTTGGTTTTTGGTTTTTTTTTTTTTTTTTTAATGTTTGGTCATTTTATGACACTACAGTGCACAAAGAAACCAATTCTAATAGCAGAATTTAAGTTGCAGAGCTTAGGGAAATTCAAAGACCCCTTCTGGGGCTCTTGGACATAGCTTGCTTGCCTTGTTTCCTTCCTTCTTTCTTAAGGTCACGTGTGTGACACTCTTTCAAGTAGAAACCACTACAAGAAGATAAAGGGAGAAAGAAGACTTGCCTGTCCTCATTCACCCTGTGGTCCTGTTCTCCTGAACTGTTATCTGCCTGATAAGCCACGGTGCTCAGAGGTGCCTTCGTAGTCTCAAGGCTCCAGCAGGAGTGACGACTGAGAGGCCCCCGGGCACCACAAACCAACGCTGTCACTTCTAGTCACTGCTCGGCCCAGCTACCACCAAGCCTGTCATGACAAGCCGCAGTCACCTGAAGGCACCACACCTCTGCCTCGACAAAACATACCTTTGTAAAGGTATGAGCCACAAAAGGGAACCTGTTTCGGGGGTTGCCAAGGGAAGCCAGCCTTGTCTATAAACAGCAGAGCGGCAGTGGAAGAGCCCAAGGGCACAGATTCAAGGAGGAAGGCTAGCCTTGGGTGCAAATAATCGTTCCACTTCCTGTGCACGGATGGGGGAAAAACGACACAGTAAGATACCGTCTGACCAGACTAAAGCGGGTTCAGTTGTCAGCCTCAACCTGCCATCTGGTGTTAAGATACAGCAGATCACACCCCAGATGTGTTCCTTCAAACAAATCACATCTTTTTTTCTTATCCCCTCTTTTTCTTTTTCGCTTTCTGTAAAGAGAGAGGTGTCTGCCAAAGATACAAATCAGCTGAAGTTTACTTTAAACTAAAAAACGCTTGTTCATTTACTCAGCCAAATGGGTAGGTAAGTCATTGCATGCACCCACACCCCAACAGCAACCACTTTTCAGAAATGATATCTAGAGATGCTGAGCAGAAAATCGTTTGTTTACTACTCATTGACCCTAAAAGTTGAGGCTATCCTTAGTCATCCGAAAGCCATTTCATCTGAAAAATGAAATTTGTTTCAGTGAAGCAGAGGTCTGAAATCCTTGTCTTCCTCTTTATTTTTGACTCAGTATCTCATTCCACAATTGGGGTGGGGAAGGGTTATGCAGTGCTATCATTTGCACCTCATTACACTTGGGCTGGAGCTTTGAGAAAGCTGATATTCCCTCTAAATTTTTACAGATGCTTCTAGTTTACCAGTTCATGACTGCACTACTAGAAATGACTTCCTGCCTCTAAACTGCTTGCTGGCATGTATGCTGAATTTCAAAATCCCTGAAAAAAGTAAACCTTTGTGGTGTTCTCTTTAACTTTCCTGCTGGGGGGTGGGGGCGGGGGCAGGGGGGTGCCACCAAAACCACGCCACGCAAAAGCATTTTCTCCTATAAAGTGAGACTAAATCTCTCAGAAACATTCCCTCCTAACTGTGATTTGGAAACCCCCACAAAAATGTTCATTAACAGAAAGTTATCCATGGAAGGTGTTTTTCATCATAAATTATGATTATGACATGTTCCGGTAAGTCGTGGAAATAATGCAATCCAAGACAGCCTTTCACCTGAGCCTGTGTGTTTCCTTTTATTTCCTAAGTGTCATTTGAAAAACACTTTGAGACAGAGAGAAGGGACACTTTCTAAAGCACCACCCCCCTTTGTTTAATGGCTCCAGGGTTTCTCAAAGTTCAGGGCAGGTGACACTGGTCTGTTCTTAATCTTTACTGCTTTAGCAATGTTAAGGCTGATGACGAGGGACACAAATCCCCTGATGGAACTGAATGCATTCCAAGCTCCCCGACCCACTCAAAGCCATAATCCCCTGCAGCTGGATCTTACTTACCACCATGCACAGCTAATACATTTTTTAAAAGCTAGTCACTGGTGACAAATGTAAACTGGACGAAGCAGCAGCTCCCCCTTCTCCTTGCCTCCCTACCCCAGACCTCAATCTTCGCCCATAACCCAGAGACTCGCTGCTTCCGTGATGGATAGGACCTGCCTTTTAGAACCACCAAGCCTGTGCAGTACAGCTCTGCTCTAAGTGACTAGAAGGTTTTAAAAGCATCTTCAGCTGTCAGACTGTAACAGAAACAACAAAAAAGTCATCCTTAACACAAACATTTCACAACTGAGAAGACCCTATCCGTTGAGATTACCCCTGCCATACTGAGTTCACTATTTATTTAGCTATCACACACAGGCAAACTGTTCCGGCACCCCGGCTGCTTGACTGACTTAAGCTGGTTGCCATATGCTTGGGCATAATAAAATAAATGCAAAAGAAAAGGTGAAACTTGAGGATCTTTTGTGTTCATGTCTATATTTCGTTTGGACCTCTTCACTTTTCCCTTTTGGAAGAAACTCACAGAAATATAGTAAACAAGTAGTCTTTTATGATGAGCAAGTATGTTTTCAGCATGGATTTTGATTATCCACTTAGAAAGGGAAACCAAGCCACCCAAGTAGATAATGGCTCTGGGCTGGATGAAATCTCCAAAAATCAGGGCAACAAACTATGGAAACCACAGCCTAAAGATAGATGAAAGGATCAATGGATGGATAGATACCTAAATTAGGGGGAAAAAGAGTCTCAAATTGTCTCAAAATGACAAGCAATATAGACAGATTTTTTTTTTTGAGGAAGATTAGCCCCGAGCTAACATCCACCACCAAAACTCATTTTTTTTTTTTTTTTTTTTTTTGCTGAGGAAGACTGGCCCTGAGCTAACATCCATGCCCATCTTCCTCTACTTTATATGTGGGACGCCTGCCACTGCACGGCTTGACAAGTGATGCATAGGTCCACACCCAAGATCTGAACCAGTGAACCCCAGCCACCAAAGCGGAACATGCAAACTCAAGTGCTGTGCCACCAGGCTGGCCTCTAGATGACAGATTTTGATAAAGCACAAGCTACCCACTTTACCTGATGCAGAAAAACCAAGGGTTACTATACGTGACTTTTATGGGTTTATTCTAGTTCCAAGATAACTAGCAGTAAGTGTTACGATTTAAGTGATATTACCAATTAGACTTGGCCATGGCTACCACAACATCGACTACAACGCTTAAATTGCATTAGGTTTAATTACTGCAAAGTTACATCTGGAGAGGGAAGCATAATTTCATAACCACCCTCAGCATTCTAGCGTGAGCTCAGTCCCTGCACGACACATACTCATCCAAGTAACTGAGGCCCTGAAAGGCACCACAGTTAATAATGTGTAACTAGCAAGAACACAAGGAGAAGTGACAAGCAGATCTCCGTGAATTAAATTCTCATCTGATTACGTGACCTCTCAGTGTCTCACTGGCATTGCCGAGAGCAGGTACCCCAAAGCAGCCTGGTGACCAGCTCACTCAGCAGGACCCATGGAAAAGGAATTTGGATTGGGGGGGGGGGCGGCGGGGAGGCAGTGTACCAATGGGGAAAGAATTAGGACAATGCACTTGAAAGAGTCCAGCTCTAATTTTCCTACTTGTCACGCACTGTCCCATTCCCAGAATCCAGAAAACTCAGTCAACATACGAGTAATTCAACCAAATGGGAAAAATACAAACTCTGTTTTTCATGGTGCCTCTAGTGCCTTGAGACTAAACTTAAAAGCGGGGTGCATGCAAGGAAGAGCAATTTGAGAGTTTGGGTGGAGGAACAAGGAAAGGAGGTTCAGCCATTACTATGTGTCTGTGTATAAAAGACTGTTTTGTGGTACACATGAGGAAAAGTGTGAAATACGTATAGTTGGCTACATTTTTAAAGACTGAGTATAGGATACAAAGAAAAGAAAATGGGCCCCCGCGATGCGTAAATTTCAGAGCTGTGATTAACAGCACCACATATTTAGTCTGAATCCATATTATATGTCCATTCATCCAAAAAACATTTATTAAGGTATGCTGTACTCTCCGTATAGTAATCAAAGATGGCAGTGCTTTACAGCATTACCTTATATAACTGTTATAAACTGCAAGTAGTATTGCCACTTCGTAATACGAAATGATCCCAGGTCTGCGTTCCCATGTCTACAATGCTATGTTCATGCTATAAACTAGTCAAAAAACCTACACAAGACGTAAAATGTTAAGCCTCAGGGGAAAAAAAAAAAATTGAATCATAACCAGACCTCTACAAGTGACTTAAAATGAGATAAAAATGGAGTTTGCTTAATTAATCAAACCGTATCCTATTAAAATATTCTAGAATTGTGTCCAATAAAATCACAGGTACAAATAAGTTTGTAACTAATCCAGTGAGAAATACTGATTATGTGTGTTAGGAGAACCACAACAAATTATATTTATCTGAACTTCCAAGAACCAATTCATAAGACTTAGAAAAACCTAACTGAAAAAGCTTAGTCTTGAGTAGGCTTAAATCCTTCCAGTGAAACACACATAAAATGAATCCTGTCTCTTTAAGTCGAAGGACCTACTATAGTTAGGTAGTAAGGAGCCAAGAAAAAGTTCTGAAGTTTAACTCTCAGGAGCAAACATTTTCTACTTGTGAAGTAAACTCTGTTGAAAGACAGCAGACTACGGTCCCACCAGTAAAAACAGGAAAGTTTTCAGCCAGTGACAGCTTTGCCTACAGAGGAAAAAAAAAAAATGTGTCATAGACTCACTTTATTAAACCATATGCTCATTGCCCTGTGAAGAAAGCAGGGTCACTAATTAGTTCATTCTGTGAAAGGAGCCCTTCCTGATCCCGTTGACTTTTGTCCCCCTGGTTAGCTCCAGCTATTTCTGTCATGCAACTTGAAAATCACTGGAGGGAGGAAGATCGCCATAACAACCGCTGAAATGATCTTGTGGAATGTGTCTAGTGGCACTGGAATAACCTGAATATGTGCTCCAGATGTGTCGGCTGTCAGGAAAAAAGTAAACACATCTGATGGACAGCGTATGACTAGATGGCCTAGAAGCGACTCCAGGGGCTCGGGGAGGGGGAGGGGCCGCATCTGGGAGCAGACGGGCGGCTGGGGGCCGCGGCCCGCACCAGGCACCCGGAGCACTGAGCGCGACTGTTCCGCCGCGTCCCTCCCCGGAGCGGCCTCTGCGGGACTGCAGCGGCCTCTGCGAATTTCCGTCTGGCACGGACTTGTGAGCATTTGGGAGCAAACTAAAACATGAATGCTGAGAGGAAGGAGGGGGAAGAAAAGAGAGGAGCGGGTTCAAAATGCTTTCTGTCTTAAATATTAATGGCAACGTGTTTTGAAAGCATCCTGTCTTCAGGGGAGGGCTGTCTCCGGGCCCCTCCCTCTCCCCCTCCCCAATGAATGGTTTCGCCTTTTTGCCCTACGTGCATGCTCTGAAGCACTCTTTTTATTAGGTGACTGAGTGATTACATTCCTGATCCGAAAATGTTGTCTTTTTTGATGCTGGTGTTCCGTACACTTTCACAAGTTAGACAAGTGGGTTGGTCCCCTAACCCAAAATATTTTTTTTTAAATATTTTCCTAATGAAATACATTGAAAGGTCTAGAAAACATGGCATAGGCCAAAACACATTTTCACCTTAGGTCCTATTCTCAGAGGTGTTTGCAAAGGGAAGGATTTAGATCTATGCCCAGGGCCTATGTTCACAGACAAAAGAGCAATTCTACAAACATCCAGCACATAGTAGGGACTTGCTGAAAACTGTGGAATCAACCTGGTTTTAATGTATAGGATTCAACTAAAAACACTTCTTGGGTTCTACATACAAACAGTGGCACAGATTACTTAAAAAAATAAGTAACCAAGTTTTAAAATACTTAAGAAAAATAAATGGGGAGGTTTCCCAAGGGAACAAAAATGTCTCCCTAAAGAAAATAGGAAATCTTGCATCTATGACAGTACAGAAACCACCTATTTGTGCATGAATCCACCCCATTTTAATGCCTACTCCAACTCCAAGAGTTTGTAGAATGCACCCAAGTTTTAAAGAAAATGTAAAAAAATATTCACTCCAGTCTTCCCATAAATGCTTACATCTCTGAAAAGGCTACAAAGGTTTGCGCAGAAAATTTAGAATCGATGTCAAAAGCTTTTCAAGCAACGTGTTCCAGATTTCTCTTTCAAAAACTCCACACAATTATATTTCAATAAAATTTCTAGTAGTTTTCCAACACAGTCTAAACACAGAACCAAACTATACTGGAGGATATTTATTTCCATAAAAAACACCATTAAGGTATAAAATTACTTATTTAAAATTTATAAAATTGCTTATGCTTAACATCCATTAAGATCAATAAATTATATCACCTGGGCTGAGGGATGGCGGCATTCACCTGGTACTTACTTTCATTTAAGGCAATTGCCAACTTATAAATCTCCTTTCAATTTCTAAGGATCTAAGTACGTTTTCCTCCGTTGATGAAACTCATTTAGTGACTCAAATTCTGAAAGTACATCACCAAAGCAAAAAAGAAAACTATAAGAAATTATTATTTGAGAGCAGGAAATGGAACAAATCTTCAACTCACTCGCTACTCTGTAATTCACACATTGAACCTGGCAGACGAGGACCCTAAGGATGCTGGGAGGCTGCAGGACTTAGAATTTGAAGAAATTGGAGAAAGAACAGCAAGAGTGAATGGCACTGCTTCTGCCTTCTAGAAATTGGATTCCACTGGCAGCTGGCTGAATGAAGCCAATAACATATTCACGGTTGTGGAAAATGTCTCATACTCCTCTAAACGAAAACGTCGTTATTTCCTTGTAACAGAAACTGTACTTCTTGACAAGTTAGACAACCTAAAATAATCATTGCCAGGGTGCAATTTATTAAAATTTGTTGGCAATCTATAAAAAAGAAATAATCTTGGTATTTGCAATTATTTACAGGGCATACTTTCTTATTATTCCAGTCTAATCTTGCCTCCTCCCTCAAAATTAAAAGACTTCGAAAAGGGCTGACAGATTTCCAAATAAAAAGCCAAATATTTAAAAGCTTTTAGGAGCCAAAATCATAAATGTGCACATTCATACAATGAGGTGCCAAATGTCCAAAAGATGGATGAGTTTCAATGACCATTTTCATTTGCCTTGACCTTGGTATTCAACCAATAAGCAAAAAGTTCATGTATAGTCAAAAAACTGGAATGCATTTGTATTCATTCATGTGACGTTTCTTATCTACCTAAAATTTCTTACACTGAACTTGTAGTTAACTTTCATAAGAAGGCAAGTAAAGCATTGGATCCCTCCTCAAATTCAGTGTAATGGTCTTTCAGTGAGAATTTTTTTGCTTTTTGGTTCTTAAGTGCATCAGAAGGTTGGAATGGGATAAAAAGGAGGAAGTATTCAAGTTCCAAAAGTTATATGATACCCATATGAACAGATCTGGTGGCTGAACTCCACACAGTTAAGCCTGTGGCTGAAATCAAACTTCATACATATATTCTGTCCTTAGTCCACTGTGTGTTCAAAATCCAATCAAGGGCTCATGGCTTATGTTTTCTCAAACCACCAGCTTCGCTTAGACAACGCCACACAAGCAGCACAAGCTCCAGGCAGACTCTTTCTAAAGCTTTCCTGTTTCACTCCACTGAGCGAATAATGGTGATGCTTATAACATGCACCAACTATTAGATAGGCAGACCCATCAAGCAAAATCTAGGAAACTTGAGAGAGTTTACCAACAATTCTTTTACCATTCTCTTTAGCATTGCAGACCAGCACATAACTATTAGCAAGTTAAGGAAGGCCAGAAAAGTGGAATAAAAAAAGAGGGTAACCAGCAAGCCAATCTATTAGAATTCCAGCTGGCTGCAAGGAAAACACTGCAATGCAGTTTTCTGGCTGCAGGGTTTTTGAACTGGCCATGTAGCAGGCTTTATTCACGTGGCACCATTTCTCAAGCAGAAACAAGAGAAAGTTATAGGAATGAATGAAACCAAAATACAGACTTAAAGCAATGATTTTCTGGTTTCTCTTGAAGAAAAGCACTTTAAAGAATGTAAATGAGAACTCCTTACTGAGTCCTTAAAACTATAAGGAACTCTTCAAAGGAAAAAAAGTGAAGCTATTACATGTACTTAAAGGCCAACAGAATAAAAGAAGAAAATCCAGAAGGTTCTCTGACATCAGTCATGTGTCATGCTATCAAAGGAAAAGAAGCCATGAAGCAGTACGTAACTCCGGAGAAAAGCAGGCAATCTGTGAAATGGAACACAAAGAACATGTTCTGCCCAATTTTAGAAGCCTCAAAGGTTCCCTATTGAGCACAAACAGCTATAACATTCGATCTGCTTATTATAATGTCATCAGTTTCGAGAAGAACTTCTAAAACCATCCAACCCCTTCACGCCGCGACTAATAAAACAAGGGAATCAATGAATCCTAACCCAAGTTTTACAACAAACAGAATATTTCTTTCAAGGAATCTGTGAAATCCTCAAGACAAAACATAACTATGCAAATTAATTTTAAAAATAAATATTTTTCATAGAGCATTAGACGGAGGAAGGAGAAACAAGTGGGAAGAGTTGAACAAAACTTGAGAGAAGTCCCTGAATCCACATTCCTTCCTTCCTTTTACAGACAAGGAGTCAGTCTCACAGCAGCTCAGGGATTCACCCCATGTCACAGCTATATGTACACCTGGACGATAATCAGAACAAAAACCCTCAGGGCAGTGATATCCCCACAAATCCATCCTCCTCTTACCAGAACCAATCTCATTCCCTACTCCCAAATCACAAAGGATTTGAATTCCCTAGATGATGAATTCTTCTCAGAAGCTCTGCCTCAAGAAGAGAGACAGCATTAACAAAGAAATCCAAAAAACATTCTTCTGGACAATTTCAACCTTCTGTCCCTATAAGCATTTTACCAGGATTGTTAAAAAATAAAGAAAATATCCACTTTGAGTTTGAACTCCATTCTTTTTCCATTTCCTGAAGCAGATGCTCCCAAGCAACAAAATGCCAAGAAGGAAGAAAAAAAGAAAAAGCTGGACTGAGAAGCTGAGAGCTTTGGGGTCATCAGCCCCAGAGCAGTAATGGTTGACTATATTCCTTTACTGTGCCTTTATCCTCAAGTGCACTAAGGGCAAAGAGTAACTTTTTTCTCTGCTGTTTTTCAATGTTATTGTCCTTGCAGGCCCATCACGGGACCCAGACACGCTGGGAATTGCTTGTTACTTGGCTGCTTGCCGTAAGGAATCATTCCTACTGCACATGGGACAGTGTCCTTGGCTCCAGAAAGAGGAGCACCGCAAATGGATGGACAGGTGGGAAAGCAAGCCCTTCACAAAGACATCTGAGCTCAACAGCTTCCCATTTCACTTAGAATAACAACTATGGTCCTCCACATGGCCTACGAGCCCTCCATGGTCTGGCACCTTAGCTTGCTCCATTCTCTCCACACCAGCTACAAGAGCCTTCCGTCCACACTTCCGGTGTCCCCAGCTCCCTCTGATCTCAGGCCATTGGTCCTTTTGTGACACTCAGCACTCTCCAACTTACCCTCAAGCAACCTAATTTCTCTTCATCCTTCAGCTCTCAGCCCAAACAGCCCTTCAGGGAAATCTTCCCTGACCCTACCAACTACCTTTGATGGCCCATGCTTGCCCTTTTTTTTTTCCCCTGCTTTTTCTCCCCAAATCCCCCCAGTACGTAGCTGTATATTTTAGTTGTGGGTCCTTCTAGTTATGGCACGTGGGACGCCGTCTCAACGTGGGCTCATGAGCAATGCCATGTCCGCGCCCAGGATCCGAACCATCGAAACCCTGGGCTGCTGAAGCGGAGAGTGCAAACTTAACCACTCGGCCATGGGGCCGGCCCCAGCCCATGCTTTCTGTTTTGGCATTCTGACTAACATTCCATTTGGAAAAGGGGAAGGGTTCCAAGCCTCAAAAAAGGTTTGACCATCAGTGGATAGTCTCAAAAATCCCTTAAATAATTCTGATATTTGCAATATTTAACTTCCACCCTTTAGTTAAACTATACTAATAAAGGATTCAGTGTTAGAAATTTGTTGATCTCCAAGTCTGCTTGTTACAGCAAATGTTCATTTATTTCAAACACACCAAAATAGATCAATACTTTTATAAACTGTGGTCACTTTATTCCTTCTTTCCCCATGTTGGTTGTTAATAAGTGGCAGCTACAGAAGAACAAAAAATATACAAGGCTTAGAATCAGACTCAAGTCCCACTGCTACTTACCAGCTGCCTGACCTTAGGCAAGTCCAGGATCCTCTCTGGGCCCATCTTCTCTTTTGTGGAAAGAGGCAAACAATGATACCTTCCTTAGATGGTTTGGAAGACACATATCTGGAAGCCAACATTTGTATTCCTAACATGCACCACATTTACCATTTTACAATTTTGCCTGATTACCTAAATAATATTAGTCTCCTCATCCACATGTAAAGTCCATAAGGGTAAGGAATTGTTACTCTTTTTACCCCATCACTGAATCCTTAGAGCCTAGTACAGTGTCTGTCCTATAAATATTAAGCACCCAAAGAATTATTATAGAAATGAGTTAATAAACAGTATAATATGGAATGGATTCCCCATCTCCATTTGTTAGTTTTGACTTCTTTTTTAAGTGAGAAGCTAGTATTTCTACAATGGGTAATACACCTTTGGCATTCTCACCTGTGTATGGTTGGTTAATATTCTTGTATAGAAGTCCATGTTATGCATACTTATGAGTACTTAAGAAAAGTCCAGTCAATGAGGGTCATTCAGTGATAATGGCTTCATTCACTAGGATCACAAATGTCATGCCACTATTCAAAAGGAAAATCGAGTCACAGAGTGTGTGCAAGGATCAGCACTCAGCACTGTCCTTCTAGAGAAAGAGAGAAACAATTCATCCAGATGAGATGTGAGCAGCCGTGACTTCATATAATAACAGGAGCAAACACTGTCTACTTCTCCTACGTGGCAAGCAAAATTGTTTAATACTTAATCAACAACTGATTTTCAATCAATCAAAATTATTTTCTTTTTTTACATGTCAAACACATTCATAAGCACTTGACAGGTAGTAATTCATTTAATCCTCATCACCAAAACCCCATGAGGTGGATACCAGTACTATCCTTATTTTATAGAGGTGGAATCTGAGCCTGCACTGCCTTTGTCCTTATAAAAATTTTTCACTTAACATCTATTTAGCGAAAAACTAGTATGTGATATCATATTTTAAATATGAGATTTAAGTCTCTTGCCAAGAAACAGAGATTTAAGTTAGAAGAGGTTTTAAAAGAACTGGTGTCTAAAGTTGTACTGTTTCTTCCCAGTCTTACCAGTTTTGAGACTTGCTCTAATAGGATAAAGCTTCCAACCGCAGGGAGCCCTCAGTAAAACACGGCACCCATCTCACCTAGTTAAGAATCCTGGCACTAGAAATCCATTTCACCCCACTCAGCAGCAGGCTGCAGTACATAATTATTTTCATCTGGTTATA
The DNA here is from genome assembly GCF_041296265.1 of Equus caballus. Lineage (NCBI taxonomy): Eukaryota > Metazoa > Chordata > Mammalia > Perissodactyla > Equidae > Equus > Equus caballus. The sequence continues at coordinate 49,646,770 of NC_091706.1, forward strand.
ACACAGGGTGGTGAGTTTAATCTCTAAAACCCTACAGGGATTGGTTTTAGCAGTTTTAGAAATTGCCTCTCACGCTATGAATGTGCCGCACAGCAAGATGGTCCCACTAATGGTTCCCAGACTAGGATTTTGGGGGGGACCAAAGGCATGGCTCCCTCTTTCCCCTAATTTCCTTTCCTTTGTGGGCCAAGTCTGTGGTCATTCAAGGTATCCTCATGGCCCTGCTTTCAAAAACAATTTGTTCTGATTTGGACAAAGGAATAGAGGTCATTTTTTTTTAAGTTATATTCAATGATTACTATTCATGGAGTCAAGTGGATCCATATATAAAGTGGACCATCAGTGACATAGTCTTAAAAACATAAAGGCATATATGCAAATGAAATAGATTTCCAAACAATAATGTGGCCAGGAGTGTGATGTAATCTCTAGTTTACCTTGATTTTTTAAAACTTTTGCTAAACTCTTCCAGGAAAAAAAGAATCTAGAAAACCAATTCAAGAAGATAATTTAATGCCTCCCTTATTTTTTATTAAACTCAAGGCTACTCAATCAACTCTAATTTCTCCCAGCTTCTTAATGAACCCTCGCCATCAAGAACAAAAAGAGGACACTTTGTTAATTAACTTTTTTCTTTTTTTTTTTTTTTTTTGAGGAAGATTAGCCCTGAGCTAACATCTGCCGCCAATCCTCCACTTTTTGCTGAGGAAGACTGGCCCTGAGCTAACATCCATGCCCATCTTCTTGTACTTTATACATGGGACGCCTGTCACAGCATGGGTTGATAAGCAGTGCGTAGGTCTGCACTGGGGACCTGAACCAGCAAACCCCAGGCCACCGAAGTAGAGCGTGTGAACTTAACCACTAAGCCACCAGGCTAGCCCCAGTAATCAACTTTTAAAGTGAAATTGCTATGAAGACCAGGACTAACAAATCCCATAAAGTAAAAAATGACGATTTTCTTCAGTTTTTGGTAGAAGAGCCAACCTCAATACATACACACAAATTAAACGTCCCTGCTTATCAAGGATTCAGAAACAGCCCTTGGGCTGTCTACAGCATTTTGAGTGACAGCAAGCCACTTATATTAATAACGACCACTACATGTCTAAGAAGTTAGTCAACTTACACACCTAGTCCAACACGTTAGAATATTTTAGCTTTGCCAAAGGAATTTTATCCTGTCATAAATTCCCTCCCACTGTCCTACTACATTATGTGGGGGACTAAAAAGGTAAATTATTAGAGTCAAGTTTATAAAAGGCAAGATAGAGAAGTAACAAAACGCTTGCAAATCTGTCCTTTCTTTTCATGTTCTTGGAGCTAAATATTGACCCACAGCCAAGATCTCAGTAGTACAAAACTGAAAGAAACACCATGAAACGTAGCCTTAGAAAACCGTAATTCCAGCAGACTACAAAGTCCTCATGGAATTATCTCCGGTCCCAAAGGCAATGCCTGGCATAAAGGAGGTCCTCAAATAATATTTGTAGTATGAAATAAATAAAACCAGAATTACAATCTTTTTTTTTTTTTTTTTTTTTGGTGAGGAAGATTGGCCCTGAGCTAACATCTGTGCCAATCTTCCTCTATTCTGCCTGTGGGATGCGGCCACAGCACAGCTTGATGAGCAGTGTGTAGGTCCACACCTGGGATCCAAACCCACGAACCCTGGGCCACCAAAGCAGAGCCCACAAACTTAACCACTATGCCACCGGGCTGGCCTCATAGAATTACAATCTTGAAAGTACTTTCAAACATTATCACACGGATTCACCTAAGGTATCCAAGACTGTGTTCTTACACCACTTCAAAGGGGAAGAACCACAACCATAAGAGCCACAAGTAGCCTAATCTTAGGGCTCCCAAAGCATTGCTTTCCACCACCATCACACCCTTGCGCCATCACTGAAAAAGCTCAGGGCATCCACTCTTTCACTTTTGCTCTGCTTTCTATATTTTATGATCTGTGGTGTAAAAACACCAAGCATGGAAGGCGACCAGACCATTCAGATGCCAAACCCTAACAAGATCCACTACTGTCCTTTTCAGCTGTGCCTGTCTGATGGTTCAGGCTAGCAGATGGTTAGGTCGACTTAAACCAGGCACACATAATGCTATATTTATACTGTACGCAAGTTTCAACTTACCACATATTTTTAACCAAAAATGTTTCTTTGGAGTTTTTTTTCATGCACAAATCTTCGACAGTTTAATTCTAGGTAGACTTTTACAGGAAAAAAAAAAAAAGCAAAGAAATGCAAGTTGTTACCGCTCACTTTCAAGGTTTTGTAGATTTCTCGATAAAAACTGATCACAACAGAACACAATAACTTAGATAAACTGAAGGATGGAAAATCCAATATATTTTCCGATTCGCCAACTTAGACTTCAAAGTGGACACAATGTTCACCTGGTAGCTCGCTGTTGCTCTTAGGTAAAACTGAATTTCAGCTATTGATTCAACATTTATGGAATTATTGTACGCCAGCCTTATGTTAGGTTTGGTGACTCGAACATGAATGAAACACGGCTTGTGCCCATGGGTAGGGACAGTCTTAATGGTGGTTGATGCAGATTCAAAGAAATACAAAAAGGTTATGCATTGGACTGTGTGCGCCAGAAATCTGTTCACTACATATAATGTCTTAAGGAATGCACATGAAGGAAAACTACTAATTTTGTTGGTCACTGGAGGTCAACTAACAGAAGTTAGTTCTTATATAGGTCCCTCCTTGTATAAAGACCTAATACATAAAAATCACTGAAATCTGGAGGTTTTCTTTTTTTTAAGATTTTATTTTTCCTTTTTGTCCCCAAAGCCCCCCGGTACATAGTGGTGCATATTTTTAGTTGTGGGTCCCTCTAGTTGTGGCATGTGGGACGCCACCTCAGCATGGCCTGATGAGTGGTGTCATGTCCCCGCCCGGGATTCCATCGGCGAAACCCTGGGCTGCCAAAGCGGAGCGGGCAAACTTAACCACTCGGTCATGGGGCTGGCCCCTAAAATATGGAGTTTTTAACAGAGTGGAATAAGTCTTTAACAACTCTGGATAATTTTCTTAGAAAGACATTAGAAACTTAAGGATTCTTTTTCTTAAAATCCAAGCAATAATTCTCCAACAGGCTGTACATATTATACATCCAATAGCAATCTTATTTGCTTTCAACATTGCTGAGCCAATCACAGCTGGCACTAGTTGCTAAGGACTCCATCTTTTAATGCTCTGTTTATAGTATGCTGTGTATCAATATGGCAAAAGTCACATGCCATCACCAATTTTCTTACCTACCTTCCTACTATTTAGTACTAAAATACAACCCAAAATACTACTTAGTTTTGAAAGTTATCCAAGAATAGAAATTAATGCCCTATACCAAACATTAAGCAATGATAAACATTTAAGTAACTCTGGTTCCTTAGATGGGTTACTTTTCTGAAGGTATCTATTAGATTTTATTCACCCGGATCCGCAAGTTAGAAGGGAACCCCGTGGGAGTCTGTTTAAAGCATGCTGTGCACTCTTGAGCTCTGGCGACAACCACTTCATTCCTCCCCGGATGCCATCACTGTATGCCTTTTAGGCAGCCGGCTCCTAGGGCCTAGGATTCTCTCCCCAAACCAGAAGTACGTTGGCTTTCAGGCAGAGATACAGAGGCTGATTAGAAAAAGATCGTCTCAACCCTATAGCTAAGAAAGATGTAATCTCTGATTTAACTTGAATTGAAAAGGATTCATAACTATGATTAGTCAACAAACGTGGTGCATGGCTGGTAGTGGCTCCAGTGGGTTCCAACTCCTAACGACCCCGCGTATAGCAGAGGGAGCCCTGCCTGGTCTTTCTGCGCCATTCTCTCACCTTCCAGCTCTGTATCAGACAATGCTCCGCTGCTATTCAGGATTTTCGTGGCCAATTTTTCTTGGAAGCGGGCAGCCAGGTCCTTCTTCCTAGTCGTACATGTGCCTACATACAAACTCGTATGCCTGCAAGTGCACACACCCGCCACCACCCCTGTGACAGTCATCAGCAACTGCTCAACTCCTTCCCAGTGACCCAAGGCACAGGCTCAGAATCCTTCTTCTCAAGTAGCTATTTCCAATCTATCAATATTGCATGAGAGCTGAAACCTGTTTTCCATCCTTCACTTCATCCGCTCTTCAGATAAGGAGCTCTGAAGAAGTACCAAAGACGTTACACAAAGATCAAACAGCTAGTCAGAGACAGGGTCTGGGTTAGAAAAAAACCAGACCTTGTGCCTTCTGGTCCATAGCACAGTGCCCATCTGGAATGTTTATCACACGCACTCCCTAACCCCTACTACCCCTTGGTTTCTACCATCTCACTGAGGCAGCCACATATGCTCCTCTCTCTTTTGCTTTTAGAAAATTCAGCATCTCTGGCATAAAAGGGGAAAGAGACTGTCATTTCATATTCATGAAGCTAAGGAATGCCCACAGTTGACCTGGCATCTCCCCCTGAAGCCATGCTAACGTTAGCTGTCATTCAAAAGTTCACCCCACACCTTGACCTTTGCTTCTGCTCAGAAGTATTCACCCTAGCATAAAGTGTTTTCCCTTTAATGTCATGATGGCAAAATATTACAGTGTCCGTATGCCTTTCCAAACAGATAGGCTTGTGACAAACACTAAACAGTTTTGTCACTAAGACTCAAGAACTTACGACAGTAAGACATACCAAAAGTAAAAAAGAATTACCAGGTCAACTGACTGGGAAAAAGTGGTATTCCTACACTAGTCACCAGCCACAAAAATCATATGTAATCATGTTTCTAAATCTGACACCAAAAGAACATTTCAATTAGATTTAATTCAGCAGTTCCATTGTAAAATGAGACTAAGACTGCTCATCAGAGAAGGCTTACCACCAAGATGTGTATTCTCAAACTGGACAATTTCCTTGTATTTATTACTTTTTAAAATACCCTAAAACTGGGCCAGCCCCGCGGCCAAGTGGTTAAGTTCACACGCTCCACTTCGGCAGCCCAGGGTTTCGCCGGTTCGGATCCTGGGCACGGACACAGCACCACTCATCAGGCCATGCTGAGGTGGCGTCCCACATGCCACAAGTGGAAGGACCCACAACTAAAATATACAATATGTACCGGGGGCTTTGGGGAGACAAAGGAAAAATAAAATCTTTAAAAAAAAATACCATAAAACATTTTAGCCACTTCACAATAGGCAAGCCTAACTTTAAACAATAAGTATTATATCTTAAAAAAAAAAAAGGCTTTTTGGGTTGAAAGGATCCCACTACTATGACCTCAGTTAGGGTAATTAACATTTTTTATTGCTCTTCAAATTCTTCTTTTGAACACTGCAGCTTTCTGCTTCACAAGAAGAACTTAATCTAATGTGCAAGGTTCTGGCTAAATAAAAAAGGTCATACATCAATTAGTCAGCAACACAGGACCACAGAGTCCTTTCTTTAAGCAACACATAAAGAAATCTGAATGACATCCACCATATTAAGGAGTTTTTATTTTATGTCAGGCACTATGCTGATGCTTACCCAGCCTATGTCTAACTGAATCGTCCCCAAGTTTACAAATGAGGAAACTGAGACTTCAAGAAATTCTGTCCCTTGTCAAAGTTCTCACAGCATAGCTGGGATTCAAACTCAGGCCTTCCTGACTCACATGCTTTCCATCCCTCTGCTACCTATGCTGCTTCCTACTACACTATAAATACTTAGAACATTTGCAGCATTTGTGGTAAGGCAATCAGAACCGTAACTAACTAACTATTCCTCAAAATGCAGATATGTTGGCTAAACAGTATGTCCACAATCAAACCATCATATCATCAAAGGCTAATCAAATCCAGGTCACGAGGTGTGCGTGTCTGTCATTTCAGATAACAGTGGAACCCTTATGATCCCTGACGGGTGTTACCACACTGCGGTTTTTTACCATGCCTTGCAATAAAGGCAAACATACAGAGTTTGAAAATGTTTAAACAATGAATACATAAAATGTGTCAATAAGATAAAACTTCAAGGTAAAAGACTAATCAATGAAAAGATCGGCATGCATGATGGGCACTCATTGCAAAAGATACATTTCCCTAGCCTACATCTGAAAAACATTATTTTACCCACATATCTTTTGGAGTTTCAGAGGCTCTTTCACCTTACATTAGTTATTTTAACATAATTACCTCCATTATGTTTTTGAATTATCTTGGAAATTGTTGGTCTGTTAAGCTAGTAGGAGAATTCGCACTTAGGAAAGAAACAGTTCCTCTTACTGGCATCACAGCTTCCAAAATAATTCATGTAAATATAAGTATGATACCTTCTGTTCTTATGATAAGAAAAAAGAAACGAATGAGCATTCAGCACTTGCATTAGATAAACACCATGCTAGGCATTTTCACATGTTATCTCAAAATACTTCAGTAACAATACTAAATCATACCTATTTTTTGGACAATAGTGGGTGAAAAAGTAAAGGATGCCAAGAGCTAGGTGCGGGGTGAATGGAGGGTTACTACTATTGGGTATAGTGTTTCTTTTGGGGTGATAAAAATATTCTAGAATTCAGGGGCCAGCCCTGTGGCTTAGTGGTTAAGTTCGGTACACTCCGCATCGGTGGATAGGGTTCGGATCCCAGGCATGGACCTACACCACTCGTCGGCAGCCATGCTGTGGCAGCAACCCACATACAAAACAGAGCAAGATTTGCACAGATTTAGCTCAAGGCAAATCTTCCTCAGCAAAAAAAATTCTAGAATTAAATAGTGGTGATGGTTGCACGACTTTGTGAATATACTAAAAACCAGTGACTGCACACTTTACAATAGTTAATTTTATGATATCTGAATTATATCTCAATTTAAAAAAATAACATGGTCACAGTAAATGTTAACATTTGGGGAATCTGGGTGATGGGTATAGGGGAATTCATTATATTATTTTTCCAACTTTTCTGTAAACCTGAAATTATGTCAAAATAAAAAGTTTTTTTAAAAAGGCACAAGGGGCTGGCCCAGTGGCATAGTGGTTAAGTTTGCACACTCTACTTCAGCGGCCCAGGGTTCACAGGTTCGGATCCTGGGCACAGACCTATACACTGATCATCAAGCCATGCTGTGGCAGTGTCCCACATATGAAACAGAGGAAGACTGGCACAGATGTTAGCTCAGGGACAATCTTCCTCAAGCAAAAAGAGGAAGACTGGGAAAGATGTTAGTGCAGGGCCAATCTTCCTCACAAAAAAAAAAGTACAATAATGTGAACACTGTTGACACTATTGAACTGTACACTTAAAAATAGTATGGTGTAAATTTTATATTGTGTTTTTCACCACAATTTAAATAAATGAATAAAGGAATGTGCACAGATTCTACCTTAGTAAGCAGCAGTATCAGTATTCAAATGCAGGTCTTTTCAGCTTCAAAGCCAATACTCTTTGTTATAAGATTAAAAAGGCCTGGTTTATTATTCTGTTTATCCTGTGATTGTACTGAGATATTACTTATGGCCACTCTAAAGCTGCACACTAATACATTTAAGCTGCTTTTTTATAAATGAAAACTCTACTACTAACTAAATGGGTTTCATTAAACATTTCGGAGCTACTTTAAGTTGCCATATGACTATGAACGTGTGTGGAAGGAGAAGAGAAGCCTTGGGTTCTATGCTGTCCATCACAGAGTGATTCCTGATTGATTATTATTCAAACACAGGGACTTAGGTTAGAATTTCTCTTCCCAGTTGAAATTTCAGCGCTGGTACTGCCATAAGAAAGCAATGAGTGTGTAAAAATAATTGTTTTTATCTAATTGCTTTTTTTTAAAAAAAATAAACTCTTTTGAGTATTTTATTTAATTAATTTACGTATTTGGGGGTTTTTTGTTGAGGAAGATTAGCCCTGAGCTAACATCTGTTGCTAATCTTGCTCTTTTTTTTTTTTTCCCCTCCTCAAAGCCCCAGGACACAGTTGTATATCCTAGCTGTAAGTCATTCTAGTTCTTCTATGTGGGATGCTGCCACAGCACGGTCTGAACACGAGCAGTGTGTAGGTCCACACCCAGGATCCAAACCGGCGAACCCCAGGCCGCCAAAGAAGATCATGCAAACTTAACCACTCAGCCATGGGGCCAGCCCCCTCAAATTCTGTTTTTATTTACTCTAAATATTTTTGTTGATTTAAAAATCCTTCAATAGTATAGCAATTTCTCACAAAGAGGATTAATTTTTTAATTACAAAAAAATTAGAAACATGAGGTTGAACACATGCATAATGTTGCATAAATAGGTTTATCTGGGTTTGACTTGGGGGCGCATGACTAAATACTTTTAGTATGCCAAGTGTATCAAATATCCGTATACCTTTACAAATCACATTTACTCAAGAACGTTAAGAAGCGGAGTTTGGGGTTCCACTTGTTAAGCTGCAATCAAGCATATCCTTCAAAAAAACAAACATTCCTTTAAAAAAAAGGATGTAAGTTGGGAATTCTAGGGGGGAAAAAAAAGAGTCCTTTTTATCAATATTTTCCATTTTTTATATCAGTAAGTATCCAGTGATTCTCGGGAGAGGCTGTAATGACATTTTGGGCAGAACAACTCACCATTGTGTGTAAATTCTTCTGCAATTGGAACACTGAGGTGCCCCTGGCCCAGTAAATAGCAGGAGGCACCCCAGTCCAGTCATTTGGGACAAACAAACAGAACTCCTAAGCTTTCCAAACACCCTTTGGAGGTGGCAGCACCCCCGGGTTCAGAACCCAGACAAGCCTTGACATCTTCTGCCCCTGAGTATTTCACGGTCAGCTGATCAGTCAGGCTGAGGCCAACCCTCTCTCGCACCACCAGGACGCCCCACATTTTGAAATAACCGTTTCTCTTACGTGGCCATTCAGCTGCAAATTCAGAATTCCATCATCAGTTATTCTTAAAACCAAGCACACTGGCATTAATTTGATTGACACCACAAAAACTCTAAGAGAAATGAACATTTAAAAAATGAAAAGACACTTTCATTATTTAACACACGTTTTTTACCGTCCCAGTCTTCAAAAGTTAGATGGCTTAAGCCATCTAACTTTTTAATGTAACAGGTCATGATATACTGATTAGAAAGAAACCACTGGGAGTTCAATTTTCAAAACAGAGAAATTATACCAAGAGTCCAAACCCCACATTTCAGAACACAGTTCAATGCCTCTGCATACTTAAGTTACCATATGACAGAAACAACAGAGAATTATAAAAACTTATTTAGTATAAAATAAAGAAGACAGAGCTAAGCTTGAAATGCAATACCGAAGAGTTTTATTTTTAACTATAATGAAAGAATGAGAGGAGAGAAACTTCAAAGCTAGGCATACTCTTAATAAGAGAAAAGAAAATCTAGCATTTTCAGTGTTAAATTTTAAACAGTGATCAATAAGAGAATTGCACAAATCTTTTCACTATTTCTTTAAGCAAAACCCAAAAGGCTTCCTTCTTAATAAAAAAAAAAAGTCACTGTATTTCTCACTTTCAAAAATATTTAATTGCTGCAAATTCTTTGGTATATTCTTTCCCAAGTTCTGACTAGAATCCTGTTAAGTCTACAGAACTAGATCACCATGGAACATAGCACAATGCTAAATACCACAATCTATCACCAGCATTAACTGCTCCCAGCCCTAAGACTTTAATTGCGACAAGGCAGCAGCTCCTCTTCAGCAGGAGACTGGTAAAGTCCTCTTTCAGCAGGCATGGACAAGGACCACATATTTTCATACATGCTGGTGCATATAAGAAACCGTCTGCTGCCTCAGTCACAAGCATGTCCAAGACAGGATTTCTAAGTGAGTCTGTGAAAATTCTACTCAATGCATTTTCATAGAATAAAGCCCCAAATTATTTTAGACTAACCCATGAAGATTAAGTGACCAAAGCACCAGCAGCTTTGTCACAAGCTACAATCTTTGGACAACCTTTGGGTAAAACGAAATCCTATAAAATTCTGCTATCACAACACTAGACCATGAATTTCCAATTCACAGGTGAAATATCTCAGTCAAAACTGCACAGTGAGTCAGTATTATCGTATAATTACTGGTAAAGACAGATACACTTTTAAGAACCCCTGAAATTTTTCTTCCTTTAAAGTACACTATTTCTGCAAAACACAAAGTAGATGATATATTTAAAATAGGAATATCTGTTTACAATGTCAAGTTGCTGCGTGGTAGAAAACTTGATTGCTATAGCGGGTCCTCAAGATAACACTAAACGTTAAATCGTATGCTGCGGTAGGTCTACTCTCCAATTACTAGAAGTAAGCATACGAGAGATATAATTAGTTATGACACTAGGACAGGCATACATGTTTCAACACACACGCAGCTAAGAACAAAGTTTTTGGCATTATATGACAGAGGACTTAAACCAAAGACTCAGAGAAAGGTTACGCAGTGTGTGTCTTTTTTTTTTTTTAATTTAACTTGCCACATCAAATTATTTCTTTTAAGTTATAAGCATATTTTGATTTGTTTAAACATCTCTTTAAAGATTTCTCAGGGGGGTAAAAAAAAAAAACCACCCCTCGGCTTTCATTGAGCGTACATTACAAACTAACGAAGCTGACTTTATAAAATTCTGTCAGTAAAAAAGAATCACCTCCAAAGGCTGCACGTTGACCAAACACATTTAGAAAAGTTTGGTGGTCTAGTCACGGGTTTCTCAATCAGGGATAAAACACTAACTTCTAAAAATAGAATATACGAGGCAGTATAATTTAATTTTGACAAAAGTTTGTCCAAGATATACGCCCAAGATACCCCAAAACCATAATCCATAATTTAAATAAAACCATAATTTAATTAAAAATTAAAACATGAAACTATCAAATAAATCCATTACTAATTTATGATTCACTCAGAATCATTTATTCCTTGATAAAAACAGAAAAATAAAAAGATCATCATAATATACCTGAGAATTCACAGAGCAACATAGGTGGTAAACGTATAAACAGTTGATTATAATAAAGTGTGACTAAGCTCAGATGAGGGACAAATTCAGGAAACTGAAAAGACAGATTACACATATACAAAAAAAACTGAAATTCCCTAAGAACCTACTGTGTTTAGTCTCAAAGGACTGTAAAAAAGAAAAATTCCAAAGCATCTCTTTTCTAAGGAAGTGTCTCAGTTCAGGCATGGATTCAGTCAAAGAGTTTATTAAAATGAAACCTATGATGTAGTTTATAAAAACACAAAACAATCTCTCATGATATTCTGAGAAATACCCAATATTAATAAACGGTGCCTTCTTCCTTAGCATCTAATCAAATATAAATTTCTTTTCCTGAGGAAATTAATGACAAAAAACAGGTTTTAAATAGCAAAGTCTGAAATACCAAGGTACAGAGACGATGTGGAAAAATGGAGGTACCTTCAAGTTTGACAGCTTCCATCTTCCAAGTCATAGACTGTCCTCAATCTACACAGGAAATGCCACCAATGAAGTCAGGTGTGGGCAAGAGGAGGTATTGTGAATGGGTGTTGGAAAACATAAAGCTTGTAATTAAGTGCGTTCTCAAGTATAATAATCCCTTCAAGGAACAAGATAAAACATTCAGAACCCATCCAAGATCAAGTAGCTAGACCTTATACTCCCACAGGGGTTACAGTACATGACAATGAATTAGGATAAATCCCATCTCATGGGCCAAATGGTCCATGAAGACAGCACACATTGTCCCTCCGAACACAGTGTTAATGATGCTCTCAGGCCTTGGTCCAGTAGAGCCTTCCACCTAATAACAGGACCTGCCAAAGGGCCTTCCTACCTGCAGAGAACTATGTAAGCCGCCTTGTATACTAGTCACGTACAAGACTTTTGGATTTGGCTAAAAGGAAACTCTCAGCAGATTACAGCTAACACAAGAAAAGTGCACCCTAATGTCTACTTCCAACAGAAGTTGGTCTGAACTTTCCTACAAAGCAGAAAGTTCCACAGTTTCAGAGAACTCTGGAGGAATGAAGAAAAAGATCTAAAATTATTTTTTCTGGAGTTAAATTTATTTCATTCCTTTTATTTCTTGAGCTCTCATTCCTCAAAAAGTATCTATAAACTTTCTACTTAGAGTGTGGCTTCATAAAATAGACCGAATTTTCAAAATTGCTTTTAATATTTTTAACAACAAAATTATGTCAAGATTTACAGATTCCATGCAACATTACCATTTTATGTTATGGAGAAGAGGTTGGACGATGAATTGGAAGGAAGTTTAACAACATAGATCTTTTCCAAGAAGGCACTAACTAATGCTTTTCTTAATTGATAGCCAGGAAGACATCATAAAGAAAGTGGTGAGTATTACCTTAAAACGCAACTTACAGGAATTAAAAAACAAAATACACAAACAAAACAAAATCCTATTCCCCTTTAGCAGCTACTTTTTCCTTTGACTTCTGTCATATCAGAATAGATAAGACTGTCCTAGAAATGGTTATGTGCACAAACTTGCACTTCACTAGCTTCCTCATTTCTAATGTCCCTAGTATTTATTTATGCTGACACATACAGATTTGCTGAACTAAGAGAAAGTATATAATGTAAGCTATGTGACAAATCCTCTAATTTCCAGCCAAAGAGTTCTGTATAAAACTGTTTAAAATCATGCAGTCTCAGATCTAGTTCAAAATTTTTCTTGATATCCTTTGCCTTCAGAGGCTTTCTCAGGCCATGAGCTATAATAATTTCACTCAGATTCCACAATATTTGCCCTGAAGGAAAATTTATAAGGCACTTGCCATATGGAGCCGAGTTATATAAGACTACAAAATATTGACACACTTTGGTGGGTGGAAAGATGTTTATAAGCATGCATGTGAGTATGCATGAATCTATATATGCATAAGATCTCACACCAATTCTTATATAGCCAAATGAGTTTCTATGGATTTAAAGAAGCTCCATTTCTGGTGGGGGGAAATAATCAATACGTCTCAGCTGTCACCTTGGGACACTGCACTTATTCCAAGGATACTACTTTTGTTTAAAACATTTCTGGAATTCTTCATTTGTTAACTATTTCCAGAGCCAATTTAGAAGCCATATAAGAAAAATCAATTGTGCTATATGAGAAAAATCGATCTAATTTTTTTTCTTACCAAAGATGGAATTATCACCCACCATGTTCATCAGGCTTAACTTCTGGATGATTCAAAAAATCAAAACTTATGTCATAGAAAACTTGCCAGCATTGAAGATACTTAGAAGAATTAGACACAGGCTGTCTGAAGCCAATGTCAGATGAAGAACTCCAAAAACATTTTAAGCTATGGCGCCATCAGCGTATGATCTTGTAGGGTGACTGTTTTATAAAGAATAATGCTTATGTTTGGCTTATTTGTGGTTTTCAAGTTTCCCTAGCAGATTTATTAGTATATTAATTACTTCGAGGCTTCGTTCAAGTTTACAAATCCTGTCAAATATTTTATTAACAAGTTCTTCAAATACTATAAAACTTCATTTAACTTAAGAAGGTATTAAAATGAATACCTAACTAGACTTCCTTCTAAATTCTAAGTATGTCATTTATTTCCCTCTAAGTGTTTTCAAAACTGCATATATTGCAATTACAAAATGAAACTGTAAAAATTAGTCACAGCAGTGAGTTCTATGGTATGTGAATTATATCTTAATAAAGCTGTTTAAAAAAATTGAAGTTACCCAAAGTATCCAATTAAGCTTTTTAGAACGCCTAAATTATTCAAAATGAGGGGAAAAATTATTCAAAGATTAACTGAAAGCACAGATCACTCAAAAACAGATCAATCAGGTAGCAATTTTCAATTATCACTGAAATAGCTCACATACCTCCACATATAGGCTAGCACAGGTACAAAGGGCCCCATCACAGGCACACTGTAACTAAAGAGAAAATTTCACCAGAGGTTGACTATTAAGGAATATATATTCATACACACATGTATGCTGAATTTCACATATAATATTTCGCTCCCATCCCAATATTAGATCTATGTGATTTCCTGAATAATGAGAAAGATTTTACACTCTCACAAGTGATATCACCACCTTATTATTCGAAAGCACAAAATCTGTGAAACTATGGAGATACGTTTTACTTTACACAAAGTTAACCATCCTTGTCTAGATGGTGCTCAATGCAGTCTCAATTTTCTTGATTGTACAACACATCCCTTATATATGTACTAAAGGTATTGTGCACACTATAAAACACAAACAAAAAGAGAAGAATGAGACAAATCAAATTTCTAATATACTTTCCCCACAACTTGCACAGCCCTTGGGGTGTTCACATCTACCCCGGAAACCACTGCTCCAAATAAGCAGTTCAGAAAACTGTAACAGCACATGACATAAACAACCCTCCATGGAATAACAAAGAGCTGATAAAAACTGATAGCCTGTTGATGAATGAATGAATGCATATTCATTCATTCAACAAATATCTGCAGACTGTTTCCCATTCCAGGCACTGCTGCAGGTCACGGAAATTCAGAAATTAACAAGACGGGCAAAGGTCCTTTTCCTTATAGAGCTTGGTATCCTGGTGGGGAGGGGGGAGAAAAATAATAAACTGCATATAAACAAAAATAAATAAATACATTTTCAAGTGGGGATAAATGCCATGAGGGGAAAAAGCAGGGTAAGAAGTCAGAGAAACATACAGTGTGGAGACGCTGCAGGGGGAGGAAAGTTGTCAGGACGGTCTCTTTGAAGGGGTGACATTAGAGAGGAGACGTGAATGAAATGAGGGAGGAAGCCAGGCAAAAACCTGGGAGAAGAGCATTCCAGGCAGATGAAAGGCCAGAGGTAGGTACAAGTTTGGCTGTTCACTGAACAGCAAGAAGGTCAGGGGCCAGCCCCGTGGCCAAGTCGTTAAGATCGCACACTCCGCTGTGGCAGGCCCGGGTTTGCTGGTTCGGATCCTGGGTGCGGACCTACACACCACTCATTAGGCCATGCTGAAGCAGCATCCCACACAGAAGAACTAAGATCACCTACAAGTAGGCTGTACAACTATCTACTGGGGCTTTGGAGAGGAAAAGAAAAAAAAGAGGCAGATTGGCAACAGATGTTAGCTCAGGGCCAATTTCCTCACACACACACATGCAAAAAAAAACTTAAGAGAGATACATTTCATAAAAAAAAAAGTCAGTATAATGGGAGCAGAGAGAGCAGAGGTAGGAAACGGTGTTGGAGCACTGGGCAGGGATGGCATCCTAAATATCCTTTTCAGTCACAGTAAGGAGTCTGGATTTCACTGCAGGGATGGTAAGAAGTTACTGGAAGGTTCTGAGACAGGGAAGTGACTTCTCTGTGAAGAGTAGTCTGGGTGTAGTGGGCAGGAGAGAGGCGAGGTGGAAGCACCAAGGCAATCAGAAGATACCACAGCCTGAAGCTAAAGGATGAAGGTGCTCTGAACCAGGGTGATGGCAGCCCAGGGAGTAAACAGGTGGTAATCGAGAGGCGGGACTAAGAGGCCTGTAGATGAGGGGCCTAAGAGGAGAAGACCCTGAAAGATCCCTGAAAAAAAATACAGTGAACGTGGGGACTAAGGAAGCACATAAAACAAGACGCATGCCACTCATGTGAACTTGCCCTTTGTTTCCCAGTGTTTTCTTCTAACTACATTTTTATCAGTGTTCAACATTTCCTGTGCAATTTCTCCATTCTCTCCACCATCACCCCTACTTTATTTTTAGTTCTGACAACCTTTTCGAATTTAAAATTTGGATTGTATTAAATCCTGTGGTTTTAAATAATAACATTCTCACGTTACACAACTGTAGCACGACTGCTCTGAAACTTACAGACTGCACACTGAAAATACAGATATAAGGATAAAAGTTAGACCAGACCTAATGAAATCACAAGAGGCGGCTCCCTGGTCCACCGACGTCCATGCTTCTGGCATCCATTGTAAGTTCAGTGTCTCATCTTTCTCCCTTCTCTTTCCTTAACAAATGTTCCTCTCCAGCCAGAAACTAATTGATACCGAAGTGTTTTAAAAGGAATGAAAGTCTAAAGTAAAAAACAATGAAACTAACTGGGAAGTTGCTGGAATCAACCATTGCAAAGTTAAAGGTACAGCTTTAACTTTTTGGTCCTTTTTGGCACCAATAAAATAATACAATATCAAGAGATGTTGAGCATCACACAAGGTGAAACATTATTAAGAATCTTTAAAATCTAATCTTGAGGGGCCAGCCCCGCGGCCGAGTGGTTAAGTTCTCGCGCTCTGCTTAGGCAGCCCATGGTTTCACTGGTTCGGATCCTGGGCGTGGAATGGCACCGCTCATCAGGCCGTGCTGAGGCGGCATCCCACATGCCACAACTAGAGGGACCCGCAACTAAGAATACACAACTATGTACCAGGGGGGCTTTTGGGAGAAAAAGGAAAAATAAAATCTTAAAAAAAAAAAATATTCTAATCTTGACCCTAACTGTATAAGGGAAAAAGAGAAGCCCAAAGTAACTGAGGAACTTTTCAATCACACAGAAATTAGATGCAGAGATTAAACACATGCACGCACACACTCTTATTGACTTCTAAATTGCAGTGTAGTCCACCTACCTATAAGGCCAATCTCAGATATATTTCTCTACAAGGTATTTAATAGTAAAAACCTCTCTACCAGGTATTTAACTGGTCTCAAAGCCTTTTCATTTAAAAAACAAAACAAAAACCTAACATACTTCTTTTTTTCCCCAGAACACTGATGTTTTATCCTATGGTCTCCTACCATTCTCACCTACCCATAAACAAAACCTGTTACACGTAAGGTAGTGGCATGAGGGATCCCCCAAGAAATTTAAAATGAATGAAACCAGACTGCCATCTGCATTAGATCCGTAAAAAAATCAAACAGATACAAAGTCACCTTAACAAGTGGCTCCCAGGACAGTTGACTAATATCTGCTTGAGAATATTAACATATCTAGAGAAAAAAAGAATCTGTCAATCCGAAGGGGAATGGGAAGCAGAAAAAAGCAAGAGGCATAAATTTTGTCAATGCTCTTCCAAGCATAGTCTAGAAGAGAGGAGTCCAAAGTGTGCACTGTCAATAACATAGGCCACTGGAAAAGTTTTCTCTACAGTGCGAGGAGGCCCTTACACCTTCCACTTCCATCCTTAATAGTCTCTGCTCAATTCCAACCTTATAAAGCAATGAGGAACATTGGATTATAATTTGCCTCTCTACTTAAATTTTCCTGAAAAGGAGAGAATGTCAATATGAGCATGTATTTATTCCACCTAATATGGGATGCAGATAAATACATCTTCACATGGCGTGTGTGCATACGTGCACGTGTGTGTGTGAGATCACCCCTCAGTCAGTGCACAAGCTGACTGAGCCCATGGACAGATCTCTTTCAAAGGGGTATTGACAAAATTGGACTTCTAAACATACCAAGACCAGAGGAAGTCCCCTAGACTATGGTTATTCTTTAAGATAATGAATATCCTCCTGCCAATGAATTTTGTGCTCCTTAATGTTAGGGTTATAGCTTCCACTTCATCTGTAATACCCACAGCACCCAAGAGAGTGGCCAAACGTACAGCTTGCACATAAAAACCTAATATCTTTTGAGAGCATCTTTTATTTTTATCCAATCAGTACACTGTTGTCTAATGTTTCATGCAAACCTACCACAAGTTATTCTGCGTATGGTAACTAACATTTACTTGTTGGCTGTTAACAGATTTATTACTTTGCATATCTGTATCTCAGAAACACGATTTGACAACATTAATAAAATATTCAGCGATACATTCAATATTCATCCATGCCATCCATATATATACTTGAAACTACAAAAAGTAACATACTAGGTATTACTGAAGTATGAAAATACAACATTAGGGTCAAACTCTTCCCCCCGCCCAAAAATAAAATTTCAGTAAACCATAATGTTCTGCCTTCTCCTTCCCCGATAAGGAAACTGCAAAGTATCAGTTTGTCACGATGCTTCTACACATACACACACACACGTGCACAAATTTTCATTAGATTTAATTATCATTGTCCTCTGTACACAGAAATGTCATGTCAGTGACTGGTGGCTGTTTATGGACATAAGTGAAGCTGTGAAACCAGTGAACAGACATAAGTCCTTTATCTGAAAATATTTTTTATAAAGGACACTTATCGGGTAAAAAACATGGCTTAACAAACCTGGCAGAATTTCTGGGTTTAAATAACACATCTACTTTTTAAGGGTCATTTAGAGTTAATGTATTCTGCAGCAAAATTAGTGTTTTAGTCTATCAAAAACCAATTCAAACAAGTATGTTTTGTTTCCAATCACCATGGAGGACGAGAGGAAAATCTGAACCATCACATTGTACTTCCAGAAGCATACCTGTTAGCGTACGTACCTGTTGACAGAATAAACTTCCCTAATCCACTAGAGAGTAAAATGTGTATTACAGGGAGATTAAATACCACAGGACAGAGAACCGAGTGGACTTGCTTTGTACGGCTGTATTATTCCAGTTACTTACTTAGTTTATATCCCCAAACTGAGAAAGACATCAAGCACAGTACACACAATTTTGTCATTCCATATAAATAAAACACACATATGAACACGTCAAAACACGTTAAAAAGAACAGAAAAGTAGCATTAAGTTTTTGTCCAACATTAACAAAATGTGTTCCCTTTGTATAATGAAATTTATATAACCAAAACTCAAGTGTCTGGTAAATATAAAATTTTCTACCGTACTAATTTTTATAAATGATTTTGAATCCTCTACAGAATTTTCCCCAGGAAAAAAGCAAATCCTCAAGCATGTCATGAGATACAATTTAAAACTGGCTAATTACTATTTAGATACATAAACACTGACAAGGGGAAAGAAATACATACTCTGCACATATATATTTGATCAGTTAGTCATTTAATTAATAGTTGATACTGAATGAATAATAAAACTTTTGTCCAAAACAACTGGCGAAAGGCCAAAACTACACAATGCAGTCAAGCAAGAGCAGTCCATCAGAATACCTGAAAAGCAATTACTTACAGAGAAATAATACATGTCTTCATTAGCATGAATAAAGACAAAACTATAACTGTAAGGGAACAAATATTTAATTCAACAAGGACACAATACAGCTGCCTCCAAATTAGTTTACCTCCCATTTGTTCCTGTTTCTCTAATTCAACAATGACGTATTTTAATTACAAAATTTGCCAGGTAAACTTCAAAACAAGCTCATGTTTCTGAATGTGCCATGCCAGATATGATGAACATGGTATTTATTTACACCTTAACTGGACCAGTTAGTTGGGGTTTGAGATCATACACTAATTTTTAGTTTTAATCACTGTTGGTGTTTTTCTAGTGACAACAGAATATCTAGGAAGAACAATTTTCTCAATGATGGGTTTTTTTTCACCTTTCCTTTTGAGGTATTTATAAAACCAAAAACAATTATTTCTAGGTACTTAATTCCACCCTCCAAGGCATGAAGTGTATCTCTTATCATATAGAACACCTAGGATGCTTTTAAACCCAATGATAATTAAGAAACATCAAAGTAAAACCAGAATGTTTCACTGGGAACTAAGAGCCATCCTCTTTTGGCTACCAAATGACATATTTCTTGTCCCCTGGAATACTACCAAGAGTTTTTTACCCAAACAATAGATGTACTTTCTTAATATAGCCTTTACTCTTCTGAGGCTCAGATAAATCTGAGTTTCAAAAGTAAACCGCTAAGGGCAACAAAAGAAAGAACAGACAAATAGGACGACATCAAACTGAGGAGCTTCTGTACAGCAAGGAAAGAATCAACAGAGTGAAAAAGCAACTTGCTGAATGGGAGGAAACGCTTACAAACCGTACTTCTGATAAGGGGTTAATATCCAGAATATATAAAGAACTTTTACAACTCAACAAAAAAACAAATAACCCAATTAAAAAGTGGGTGAAGGACTTCAATAGACGTTTTTCCAAAAAAGATATACAAACAGCCAACAGGTACACGACAAGGGGCCCAACATAACTAATCAACAGAGAAATACAAATCAAAACCACAATGAGATGTTAGCTCACACCTGTTTGAAAGGCCACTATTCAAAAAAAAAAAAAACAGAAAATAACAAGTGTTGTCAAGGATGTGAAGAAATTGGAACCCTTGGGCACTGTTGGTTAAATGCAAAATGGAGCAGCAGCTATGGAAAATTGTATGGAAGTTCCTCAAAAAATTAAAAATAGAATTACTATATGATCCAGCAAGCCCATTTCTGGGTATAGATTCAAAAAATTGAAAGCAGAATCTTGTAGTTATTTGTACACCCATGTTCACTGCAGCATTATTCACAATAGCCAAGAGGCAGACTCAGTCTAAATGTCCATCTATGAATGAATGGGTAAAGAAAATGTGGTATATACAGACAACGAAATATTATTCACCCTTAAAAAAGGAAATCCTGTCAAGTGCTACAACATGCGTGAACCTCAAGGACATTATGCTAAGTGAAATAAGGCAGTTACAGGAGCACAAATACTGCATGATTTCACTTAACATGAAGTATTTAAAGTAGTTTGACTACTTAGAATGGTGGTTGCCAGGGGCTTGGGGAGGAAGAAAAGGCGAGTTTTTGTTCAATAGGTATAGAGTTTCAGTTTTGCAAGATGAAAAAGTTCTCGAGGTATGTTGCACAAGATTTATTTAACACTACTGTACCGTATACTTAAAAGGGATTAAGTTGTTAAATTTTATGTTTTTTTACAATAAAAAAAATTTTTTTAAGTAAACTACAAGGAACCAAGAATAGCCAAAATAATCTTGAAAAAGAGGAACAAAGTTGAAAGAGCCACACTTCTCAGTTGCAACCGTTATCAAGACAGTGTGGTACTTACACAGGGACAGACATACAGATCAATGGAACCAAATGGAGAGTCCAGAAATGAAACCTAACATTTGTGGTCAAATGATTTTCCTCAAAGGTGCCAGGATAATTCAATGGGGAGAGAATTGTCTTTTCAACAACTGGTGCTGGGAACAACTGAATATCCATTCAAAAGAATGAAGTCAGACCCCTACTTCACATTATACACAAAAGTTAACCCAAATGGATTGAAGACTTAAATGTAAGAGCTCAAACTATAAGACTCTTAGAAGAAAACACAGGGGTAAATTTACTACCTTGGGTTAGACAGCAGTTTCTTAGCACACCAAAAGCACAAACAACAGAAGAAAGAATTAAGAAGTTGGACTTTATCAAAATTTAAAGCTTCCACGCTTCAAAGGACACCATCAAAAAAGTAAAAAGACAACCCACCAAACGGGAGAAAATATTTGCAAATCTCATATCTAATAAAGGACTTGTGTCCAGAATATATAAAGAGCTCTTACAACTCAACAATAAAAAGACAAATAGCCTAAATGAAAAATGGGGAAAAGATTTAACTGACATTTCTCTGTTATACAGAGAAGATATACAAATAACCAATAAGCACATGAAAAGATGGTTAATTAGCCATCGGAGAAATCATTAGCTATCAGGGAGATGCAAATTAAACCACTTTACACCCACTAGGACGGTTAAAATTAAAAGACAATAACAAGTTTGGAGAGGATGTGGAGAGATTAGAAAACTCACACACTTTTGGTGGGAATGTAAAATGGTGCAGCTGCTTTGGAAGACAATTGGCAGTTCCCTCAAAAGGTTAAAGATAGAGTTACCAGATGACTCAGCAATTTCACTCCTAGGTATATTCCCAACAAAAAATGAAAACACAATACTCGTACACAAATGTTCACAGCAGCGTTATTCATAGTAAGCCAAAAGTGGAAACAACCCAAATATCCATCATTGGATGAATGGATAAATAAAAGGTGCTATAACCACAGAATGGAATATTATTAATTGTACATTTTAAACGGGTGAATTGTATAGTCTGTGAATAATATCTCAATATAGCTATTAAAAATAATAAGCTGCTGTGATTATATAGTCCTATCAAATAAAACAAAATGTTCCAATTGGAAAGAAACTTAGAAATTACCATACTCACTTGTTTTACAAATGATGGAACGGAGGCTCTCCAACCTAGGTGGAATGGAACAGGGCCTCTCTCCAAACCCCGCCCCGGGGCTGTTCTCACTCTGGAGTGGACAATGGTGCAACTGCCTTCCAACGTGTGGTCAGCGGGCTGCACTGCGATCCTGACAGGATGGAGAATAGCGAGTAGCTCCTGCCATGTATTCCGTTGAATTACCACATAGCACTGGCCTATTTTCTAGGTTTTTCTTGGCGGGGGGGTCAAGGGGGGGTGCGTGTATAATGATAGCCTCAAAAGTCCCTCTTTCCTTTTCAAGTTCTCCCAACACAAACCATGATGAACGGGAATAGGACTATTAGAAGGGAGAAAGTTTACAGACCCTTCCCTCGTCTGTGGGAAGGCCACCAGGTCACCTCAGATGATCAAGGCAGATTCCCCTTATTATACAGAACTTGCACCCAATGGCCAAGAGACTAGATCGTGGCCCTAGGCTGGCTGGGCACTTGGCTGTCAATTACTGAATAGGCTTCCCTACAGGGGAACATCCCACCTGAAGGAAGGAGTATGAAAAATAGCTCATCTCTCTTCCTTGAAACAAAGATAACTTAACCCATTAATACATTTATAAGACACCATGAAAAGCTTACCAGCGAGGCTTTCCAATACTGCTATTAAAAAGTTAGCCTTGGCTAAAAAAGGCAGGGTCAAGTAAAAATTATAAATCACTTTACAGGCATTTGGTAATAAATCATTAATATATTTGCAAAGTTAATGGAGAGCCCCAAAAGAGTTCGGTAAACTGAAAAATTATTTAAATTAGAAAGACAAAAATATTTTAATCTCCCTGGGTAACAAAGATTTTCCTAGTTAAAAAAAATAATAAACGAACTTTTGGGTAAAGAGAAATGAAGGTATTATAGTTTACCATTTTCTACTCAAATATTTGAGAATTCTTAAAAAAGTAATTCGATGAATCTTCTAAGATGTTGAGGTAATATTTTCCAATCTGCACATATTTATCTTTATTATGATTTGAAAATGATCCAATGATATTTTTTTTTTCCTTTACTTTGAGGCAACAAGGCAAATGCATTTCTAAAACTGCAAGCGATAACACCAGACTATGCTAGAGGGAAATCAAAAGGGGAAAATAGTAGCACAGGAAAATTAATAGGCTACATTATTTTTACAGATTTTAAAACATATATACATCTATGAAATATCTCAATTCTTTTCTAGGTATGTAAGAATTAAGATAAATTGCTAATAGATCCACTGATACACATGATTCAGTCAGTATAAAAACATAGTTACAATACACTAAATAGTCACCAGAAGTATTTTTTATCCTCTGAAAGATTAAAAAATGAAAATAAGACTTTTCACTGCTGTCAAACCTATTCAATTTTCCCCTCAAATGAAGTTTAGATGAAAACAATGTGACTGACAAGCTCCGCACAGGCAGATCTTGGCAGCCCTCAGCTCTGTCTATCTCCTTGGCCTGTTAAGCAAAATTCCTTCACAAACTGTTGGTCTTTGCAATAACTCCTACAAAGCTCATTACTGCCAGCGTCGGCCTATCCCCCGTGTTGTGCATTTATCCCCGGGATGCATATCAACATGTGGCACATGTCCTTGACATGCACAGAAGAGCTGCACCCCAGGACAGCAGCATGCACGACAATAGTGTCGACTCTTACTTCTTTATGGTTGCTGGGATGTAACCGAGAAATCTAATAACTGTGACAGTGGGGCCTTTCGGTTTTTCCTTGCCTTTCCAGACAGTGAAGCTGCACAGACACTAATGAAAGGTTAAATGAATAGGAATAGTTGACAAGAGGTACAATAAAGAAGGGGCTTGGTAATCCACAGACACTGAGCAGAGATCCTTGGCTCAAGCAGAGAAAGGACAGCACATCGTCGAGTCACAATATTTAAAACAGCTTGCTATACACAGAGGCTTTTGTGTCTGGGTACACGTCTGGCTTTGGACTAAAAAAAAAAAAAAAGATACTGAAAAGGAATTTCAGCATGGGGCACTTTGGCAAATGTAAGGTCATAATAAGAGAAAAATGTTTTGTGTGGGTTGTTACATCTTTCTACTAAACACAAAAAAGCAGGGACTATGAACTCATGAACCACAAGTTCCAAGACAATACTGTACATTTTGACAACTATTAAATACTGTATCTAGAGGGCTGGCTTGATGCGATTCCCAGTGGTAAGATATACATGCAGTGACTCATTTAGCAATTCCACATTCTGCCTTCCTTGTAGAAGAAATCCTGATACTCATCTTCGAGTTTTATAGTCAAGTTCTATTCTTTAGTTAACATGATTTGTTACAAATATCACCAAAACTCTCAAGCCATTTTCCACTCATTGCAAAACTTCCCTGCAGTTTACTGCAAGGAAACTGAATTTATCATTCGAGCAATGTGTAAAGCATACGGCAAACTTTCTATAACTTCAAGAGCCTGCAATAGTGAAAGATCCTCAACTAGAATTCTTAATTACTGAAGTTATTTTTTTCCAGCGCCCTTCTCGCTGCACCTTAAGGAAGACTGTATCCCTTACAGGGAAGTGATTTTAAATTATAACAGCAAGACTACTGCAATCACCAAGAAAAAAAAATGCTCCAGAACATCAAGGGAAAAATAAAGCAAAAAGAAAAAAAACTTGACATTGTTTAGGTATAGATTTTCCTTAAAAGAAAATAAGTTATGACTCTGCTTGGCAAAACCTTAAAAAATGACATATCTGTAAAATCGTTCCTATGCATATGTATGAGTTACAATATAGCTTCACAATAAATGGTAAAAATGTAGTGAGAACATGTTTTAAAACAAGGCAGCCTCTTTGAACAGCCAAATTAAATTATAGCTGAACTCTTGCGTGTACTGAGGGTTCTAATAAGCAACAAATAAAGACTTTTATTGGCTAGCGACATAATGAGAGCTACTGTGCAAGAACTTAAAAAAAGAGACAAATCTGGGTAGTTTATCTCACTGGATTATACTATTTACTTAAATGGTAAATAAGTTTGTCCAAAGTGATGCTACTAAAAACTAGTATATAAATATTAAAGAGCAATTATGATCAATGGCTCTTTAAAGTAAACATATCACAAATTTTAGTGGAAAGACTGATAAACAAATGTGAAATTAAACAACAGATATTGAATTTAATACCACTTAAGTTCTATTCCTTTAAATTTAACTTATTTATGGACTCCTAATGTTTCAGCTTTATAAATGGTTTACTATATATGCTTCTAACATGGAGCATTTATTTTAAAGGCGTTTTCTCGCCAGGGTACGGCAGTTACATGTAGAACGACTTCAAAACCATGATTTACAGAAAGGAGGCTGTCCTGAGTGAACTGCAAGAAGGTACCCCCTCCTCACTGGGTTGGTAGGAAGTCAGCTCTAATAGAACTTTGAAGGTTGGCCTCCTAACAGGACTCCTTTAGTTGACAAAAGGACAAACAGTTCTCAGGAAACCAAAACAGATTTAAAAATGTCTTTGCTGCATTTTGCTTGATCTTCAAATCATCTTAAAGGTAGAACCCAAGAAATCCTAGCTGCTTGACTGTTCTTGTAGAAAGTTCTGTTGTTTCTATCACAGCTGAAAAAAGGAAACTACAATAGCCACCTCTACGAGTAAACACTAAGCCAGTATTCATGATCTATCCTTTTTCTGCAACATTCTGATTGCTGGGCTGCTTTTTTTTTTTTCCACCCTTAAGTATATCTAATAAAATCACGAGGCTCCCTCTAGCTCTTCTGAGAGGAGTTTACTAACCAATGAACCAATGATCCTATGTAATTCCCATGCAACAGGCAAGACTGTAGGAGGCTGCCGCCCCTTCCACAAGAAATGTTGTTTTCAACTGTTTCTTGTAAGGATGTAGATGGTAAATGAGATCATCTGCAGAGGAATTCAGAAAGCACCACTCCTTATAGCCACATCAAGTTCAGCATCTCTTAATCGCTTCCCACCTAAGCTTTATACACAAAATTCTATAGTGAAACTTTAACCTGTTTAAATTACGTACACGTTCCCAATTAAGATTCATCCATCTTGCTAAAATTAATTTTAATCTCAAAACACAAATAACATGCGTGAATATCTACAGAAATTCAAACCTGTTATCTGCTACAGTTTTAAAAACCCGTATTTAAATGCAGAATCTTGAACATTTTTTTTAAAAAAAAACATTTTCTTGACAGTGTATCTGTGGAGTTTACGTAAAACAAAGATGCTGACGGTAATTTGTAGAAAACATTTCCATGTACCATAATATTTATACACAACACTGGTAATGACTTTTTTATTGTTTAATCTTTTCTGCTATTCAGTATTGGCTATTTTGGGATTGTAGTTATTTAGAAGACTATAAATAATATGGTTGAAATATGCCATTGGTATTTAGTCTATCTTACAATAGCCATAAAAGCCACACAGTCGACTGGCAAATCATTTCAAACAAGTAAATAGGAAAAATGCTAAATCCAACTCATACTCCCTAGGACCATCTTTCAAATACTTAAGGAACATTTAAAATGGTGCGGAACCTTAACTCTAAAATTAAAAATAAAGGGAACCACTAACTTCAAGTCATCACCTATTTTGGACTGCCTTAATCTAAGAAATATTCCCAGGAACAACAACAAAAAGGATAGCTCCCTCCACTCCCCAGCCCCCGCCCCTTTCTGAGCCAGTGTCCAATTTCTTCTTTTCTGAACAGCTGTATTATCCAACTTAAGTTGCTCTGCTAATTTCAGTCCCACAAGGACTAACTTGGAAGGCAAAAAAATACAAGAAAAGATCAATTTGCTGGGAAAGATCAAATGAGAAAACTGTGGGGACAGCACCAGGTCAGCGTGTGGAGAACTAAGCAGACCTGTTCTTCATTAACTGCGGCTCTCTGGGGATGTCACACACTACCTGTCCGTGGGCTTTATTGAACCGCCTAACCCGCCTCTCTGTTCCATTCTTCTGGGCCCAAGTGAATCATATCCTGCTGCTGACAAGTTAGCAGGGGACTGCGGCTGCAACATGAAAGTACTTTTCTTTCTTGTCTAAATCAGGCAGATTTTTGAAAAGACGACACAGCATTGACTCGTGACATGGCAAGATGAAACGAGAGGTCTGGGCCGGTCTTGGAGCTGTGCAGATAAAAGTAATCAAATGACACTCCTGGAATGCAAATTGGCATTCTTGACTGCAGCAATTGCACAACCATGAAACATCCCTGACAGCAAGCAAGATTAGGACAAAATGTTATGTAAAGCACTGAACTCAAAAACTCTCACTTGAAAATTCAAACTGTAACACTTACATTTTAATACAGCAATAGTCAGCTCTGCTTTTGTCTGCTTCTTTCTGTAATCACATATCCCTGCCTGACAGATATCTTACATTTCAGGTAGAAAAAAAAAGAAAATCAGGTATGGGGAACGTACAACCGCTAAGAATATTTTCTTAATATTTATTTTCAAACATCACGTGACGTAGGTTCTTTTTCAAAGTCTTGCATGCAAACAACACCGAACTTAATATTCTCAAGGAAGGGAAAAAAGACAGTTTTAGGCTTTTCTCACAAGATCCTCAGACAGAGTTTACATTCAGGCTCAGGATTACTTCCCTCAGAGATAGTCCTGTACTTTGCTAAAGTGATTGGCAATCTGGATTTTAAATACTCAGCTCTCCGGGAACAGAAAGCGTGGCTACAACTAAGAACTTCATTGAGCAGTTTAAATGAAACAGCTACAAGTATAACATAAAACACAGATACCCTGTAAAGGTTCACAAGGGATTTCTGGGGTGATTCCAAAGGGGAAAGGAAGTTCTACTAACTTGTACAAAATCTCACTACTCTTGCGTGCGTCTTCAGGTCAGACACACTAACTAATAGTGCCAGAAATAAATTCCCCCACTTAAAGCATGTACGTGTGTGCACTTACATCTGAAACTGCACAATACAAAGCAGTGGATGACAAATGGGCTTAGCCACTGTTCAAAATGATTAGTATTTGGGGATAGACATGTAGACAAGCAGTATACAGGCTGGGGGAAAAGGGCAGAAAAATCCTACCTACGACTGGCTTTTACAGTATTCTTGTGTTAAATGCCGCTAGAAGAAAAACTCTCAAGCGCTAAACAGATACATTTAATACTTTGCTTTGACGCCTCCACTTAAACACAGGTTCCAACCATTGCAACTGTCCACAAAGGACATAAAAAATAATAAAACAGGCCACTTTTTGCCACTTTAATCCTGGGTACACAGGATAATTTTATGATGTCTTTTGTACATCAGTTTTACAACAGCTTGACTCTAGGGTAAATGGGAACCACCATAAATCGCACGCTGCTTTCAAAACCACTTTAATTTCTGTCAGCGTTACTGTAACCACAGTCTTGGGCGCACGCTACTTTTTTTTTTTTGTGCCTGCATTTGACAGTCGCATCTCCTACACTCCAGTCATGACTTTGATCACTGAAACAAGAGATGTCACATTAGGGGGAAGGGAAGAGAAAAAAATGCCAACCCGCTATCTCCTTTTTTCTTCCATATTCTATCTGCATGCGAAACACAGTATATCAAAACCCCAAGTGGGGGTAACAACAGCACTGGGTGGAAGCAAACTAAAAGGAAGGGAGTGGTCCAGACCCATTTCTAACAAATCACTTGCCCGAAAGAGGACAGAGCACTCATCACCAGCGAACTAATTGCACGCTGCCTCGCTGCAGAGAAGCCGCTTCGAGAAGCGCGGTTGTGCTGGAATCTCGCTTCGTAAAGCCTTCCCACCTCCTCCACCACTTGCACTTGGAACTCTTTTCAATCTCAGCCTCACTTCACAAGGGATTTCACCTAGGTTTTCTTCGCTTTTTTTTTTTTTTATTCTGCCCCCTCCCCAGGCCCCAAATGCCACCCTGCAGTCAATGTGTAAGTAAAAGAATTCGGCTCCTGTAGAATTGCACCTCAAAATCTCTCCCTCTCGGGCTTATTTTCCTGCCCTGCGTTTTCCATAACGTTTAGAAAACCTCCAGGAGCACTTCCTACATTTTCTGCATTTGCAAAGGGAGGTTTCCCAAACGTGCGGGAGAGGGGAGAGGAGAGCGAAGGTGCCGGGGACCGGTGGCCGCGTCCCCGCGGCGCGGCGCACCAGCGCGCCCCGGCGCCCGCGCCCCGCCGCCGCTCCCTCACTCGCGGGCAAGTTTTAAAAGTTGCCGTGGGTCCCAAACGCCCTGCACTCCGCCCTGTGCTCCCGCCCGCGCTCCATTCATCCCGCCTGCCTTCCGCCCCGTGCCCCCCGGCCGGTCCCCACGCCCTGGAGCCTCCCGCTCGCCGCCGCTCACCTTTGCCGGCAGCCGCGCGAGGGGGGCGACCTTCGCGGGCCCCCTGCCTCCCACCCCCTCCCACCTGGAGCTCTCCTCGGAAACTTGGGCCAAGTTCAGGGAAGGTTTCGGGAGCACGGCAGGGGCCAGGGTCGACTGGGGCGCTCCTCTCCTGCCCGCCCCCCTCACCGCCCCCCTGCACCTCCCGCCGCTGCCCTGGAGGGTAACACGGCCCCCGGGCGGCCCGGGGGGCGCGGGGGCGCGGGGCTCCTGTCCTACGAAGTCTAGAATAAAAAGCAAAGGAGGGTGGAAACTTCTTACCATCTCGGCATGCTGGTTGTCAAGTGCAGCCCCCGCCTCTTGGTCTCCTCTTAGCGGCCGCGCCTGGACCAGCCCCTCGGCCGCCTCTCGCTCCTCCGTCTCGGCCTTTCTTTCCCTCCCCCTCCCGATTTCCTCCGGGCCGCCGCTCTCGCCGCCTCCGCCTCTCCCCGCCCGCCCGCCCGCGCGCGCCCTCGCCGCGGCCCCTCGGCGCTCAGGTGACTGATTTACACCCGCGCCCAGGGTCGCCCTCGCTCCCCGAGTCGGAGCCTGCAGAGCTCCCCCCGGCTCCTCGCGACAAAAAAAAAAAAAAAAAAAGAAGGAACGGACTGTCCCGGGAGGGGGCTGCTACGGGGGGTGGGAGGGGAGGGACCGGCGGCCGAGGTGACCCAGGGCGGATTTGCTAGCCCCACAAGTTTCTCCTCTCTCTGCAAAACTGTCGGGACTACAATGTTGCTTCCCTTTCGCAAAATCAAAGTAGGTTAGTTGTGTTGTTGTTTGTCCTCCGATTTCTCGGGGTTTCGGGAAGAAGGATGTATATTTCTCCCTCCCCCCCGCCCTGTTACTTTTCCCCCCTGCTCTGGCTGGGGATGGAAAAACAACTTTGGCGCCCCCCGGGGGGTGCGGGCGTGGAGGTGGAGGTGGCCGCGAGCGCCCAGCTGTCAAAGACGGAGAGAGAGAGGAGGCGAGGCTGCGAAACGCCGAGGAAAGGGCGCGAACTTTATTCCGACTGCAGCAAACCACGGCGTCGCTTTCCTTTTCGGGCACTCGCCCGTCTCCGTCCCCTGTGACCAGTTCCTCCTCCGGGCCGCCGCCGCCGCCGCCCCCTCCTCTTTCCCCTTCGCCTGCTCCCCGGGGCCCGCCGCGGCTGCCTCCGCGCCCCTGGCTGCCCAGGTCCCCGCGCGCCGCCGGGGAGAAGGCGAGCGAAGAGGAGGAAACCCCAGGGGACAGAAACTCAGCTCGAGAACGTGCCCGGCGAAAAGGCAACAAGTTGCGCGCAGCTGGGGGAAGAAAGTTTTTGGTGGCGGCGTGTTTGGTGCCGGCCCAGACGCCGGCTTGCGGCGAGGGCTTCCTTCCCCTTCCCTGGGTCTGGGCCGCGGGCCGGAGAGGCCGGGAGAGAGGAAGGGGGCTGCCGCCTCCGTGGGAGCAGACCAGTCACATCTGTGGGTGACACTCAGCCGACTCAGTCGCCCTGCCCCGTAGACGCAGAAACGCAGGCGGCAGGCTCAGCGCGCGCACGCCTGCAGCTGAAGGACATTTCTTAAATGCAGGCAAAACACACTACCCGGCCGAAAGAATGGGAGGGGAGAGGGGTTTAATCATCATCATCTTTCTAACGTACAGTTTGTGCCAAAAACATCTCCGCGTTGGGCAGATTTATCATAGCTAGAGCAAACTTTCTGCTTATCTGACATGGGAGGAAGGCACAGGTTTCTAAGCGTGGTCCCTGAGCACTTAGAAATCAGAATCGGCGAAGGGAAAGACTTGCTTGGCAGAACAGGTTTGGTGACCGGTTACTACTGAAAAGAGAAAAATCATTCCTCCTTTTCTCTCTTCCCTGAAGTAGAGGGAGAGAGAAACTGCTTAATGGCATTCAGAAGCCAGAATTAAATTCCTTTGAAAAGATGCAGCCTTGGAATTACGCGTAGTTTTCTTTTGTTTGATGCACGGTCTGGTCTTAAGTTTATTATAAATTTTAACAATAAATAAAAATTTTCGGGAGCCATGACTGATGAGAGACTATGGCCCAAGTAGCCACAGCTGTTCTGAAAATTATTCACGTGGCTCCAGCCTTTTAACAGTGGGGCCACCGCACCTGCAATTCTGTGCACTGATTGGGTCCAAATTCCTGACCAAATTTTTAGGCCGTTTCAAAGCAGATTTCAAGTCGTTTTTGCATTTGTGAATTCTCTGCATCATCTTGTTGTGGGAGGGTTTGTCTGGTAAACACGTCTACCATATTATTTATAATAAATGCCTTAGAGTTCTAGGCACATGGTTCATCTGGAGGTTTCTAGTAGGAGACAGAAGATTACTTCTCTCACTATAGCATAAATCGAAGTATAGACTAGATATCTAATGACTACCCCTGTATATACGAATTCATTTTATCTAAGAAGGCTCATCTTTAAGTGATTTGATTAAGGTGTGGAGCATGTTCCCTTATTCTGTAAACATAACTGTAACATCGTTTTATAGTTTGCAGAAACTGATTACACAAGGGATAATGATGACCAAATGTGCATTCTGAGCAACTGAGGATCATCAGAAGAGTTCTCCAGAAATGAGCCAAGTTCCAATGTGTTTTCCTATATCACAGAGAGATGAGAAAAGCTAGTTGCTAATTTCAGAGTCATTACCCGTACAAATCCATTCACACACTTACCGCTTTGGACAAGTGACAGACTAGCAATTGCCAAACAATTGTATTCACACACTGCATTTTTGGCTGCACACCTACACTGGCCAACAAGCAGAAGTTATTTTGCATCAAGCAACCTGTAATTTACATTCCCCTGATTGGTTCCAGATCTGTCTGTTTTTGATGTTAGCATACAAACAATTTATGTGAGGCAAGATGTGTCTATTTGGGGTCCGGCATTTTTCTGGAGAGTCATCCTTATAAAGATGGGGAGTGTGTTGGGCTGAAGTGCAGCCCTTGGATAAGGTGGAAGGATTTACAGAAGCAAAGCCTAGCATGCAAGAGAATTCCACAATCTCTTATTTCCTCTAGTGGGTTTGAATGGCAATTTGAATAAAACCTTACGTCCTTTTTGTGTCCTGCAAGACATTAATGATGTATACCTGCCTGACTCTTTCAACTATTGTTTTCCATTTTTCGTTCCCCTCGTGGACGACACTGAAGTCACACTGGCTTTCTTTCCATCCTTCTACCTTGCCAAGCTCCTTCCTGCTCTGTGCTCCTGCTGTTTGCTCGACCTGGAATGTTCTCCCCGGTGTTCCAATGGTTCCTTCTTATCAGTCACATCTCAGCTCTAACTTCTCTTCAGACTCTAACTAGCTCTTTGTCCACCACCGGAAACACCCCTCACACTTTCTCCCATTACTTATTTTCTTTATATCCCTTAGCAATATCTGTAATTGTCTTGTTTATGTGTTTATTATTTTTCTTCAATTCAAATGTAAGCTCCGTGGGGGCAATGGCTGTATCCACCTTGATGGATTACACAGCCTCAGTCCGTAAAACACTGCCAGGCACAAAATAAACTCTTAGAAATATTGTTTGAGTTAAGCAAGAAATGTCAAAATCATTACACTATATTGATGATGGCCTTAGAGCCGGGCAAGTTCACTGGAGGAATACAGAAAAAAGGAGTTCTGTATCTGTTCTTTTGGGCGATGGAGCAAAAACTGTTGACTTCCTGTACTAGCCATCCCCAATGTGGGAGCTGGGTACCCCTTTTAGGAGCCCCTTTAGGAGGGCCATGAGGTCAAAACTTTTTATTATAATACTGAGAAATTACTTGCCTTTCTCACCTTCTTTCATGAGCGTACAGCAGTTTTCCAGAGACAGTGTGACATGCGACAGTGTGACAACAGACAGTGCAGAAGCAGATAGAAAACTCCACCTATCTTTTGTTATATCAGATGTTAAAGAGATTTGCCAAAAAATGTAAATCAATGCCACTCTTTACTAATTTTTGTTTTGGAAAACATAGTTATTTTTCACTTTAAAATATGTATATATATTCATTTCCTACTGCTGCTGTTACAAATTACCACTAATTCAGTGGCTTAAAACAACACAAATTTATTGTAACTCTGGAGGTCAGAAGTCCGAAATGGGTTTCACTAAGCTAAAATCAAGGTGTTCTGGAGACCCTCAAGGAGAATCCTTTCCCTTACCTTTTTTAGCTTCTAGGGGCCACCCACATTCCTTGGCTCACGGTCCCCTTCCATCTTTAAAGCTGGTAATAGCCAGACATGTCCTTCTCTCGCTATATAGCTCTGACAATGCCTCCTTCTTTCACTTGTAACTACCCTTGTGATTACATTGGGCCCATCGAGATGATCCAGGATAATCTATCAATCTCAATATATTCATAGGGTCCAGGGATGAGGATACGGGCCGTTATTAGGGGCCATCATTCTGCCTACCACAGTATGATAACAAATGATGGGCTTATTACTGTTAGTTTAAATGAATTAATAACTAAAGTTTTTCAGAGTTTAGATTTCTGATACAATAAATGTAAATAAGCTGTTGCCCACATAAACAAAAGCTCTTTGTAATCTGCAATAATTTTTGAGAGGTCATGAGACCAGTTTGAGAATCGCTGGCCGGCACAATGGCTATTTTCCCTTCTATTGTGCCTCAAATTAGACTAGAGTGTGCTAAACTGATTCTGATGGCCCTCTTCTCTTTGCTGTCATTGGTTTAAGGATGGACATGTTACTTAACTCTGGCCAATGAAGAATGAGGAGAAGTCATGGGGGGCTGTTTTGGGGTAAGATTATTTTACTCATTAAAACAAACAAAAAAACACTGAGAAGAAATAAATTGTCCCTTTTCTGCTCTGGATATTAGTATGTGACAATGTGGTACCTGAAACTCAAGCTGAATCCATCTTATGACCAGAAGGGAGCCCACACCTGGGATGACAAAGTAGGAAGATGGAAAGCACCTGAGCTCTTGATGGTGTTATTGACTTACTGAATTAACTAAACCCAGATGGCTTGGGACTGCTTGTTATGTGATATAATTAATCCCCTTATCATTTAGGCCATTTTGAGGTTGCCTTTCTATTGCAGCTTAAAGCTTCCTATATGTTACAGAGAAATGGCATGTCTGTGTCGTGTTTCCTTGTGGGAATTCCTTCCTATCATTTTCCATCACATTTATATATTCTTTCCAAATCTTGAGAAAAATCTGTCAAGAAATTGGTAAAATGGGGAAAGGATTATAATTCTGTGAGAATTAAAACTTAATATAGAGGGGGCCGGCCTGTGGCCTAGTGGTTGGGTTCCTGCGCTCAGCTTAGGCGGCCCAGGGTTTTCACGGTTCGGATCCTGGGCGCGGACATGGCAAGGCTTGTTGGCCACGTTGGGGTGGCGTCTGGCATGCCACAACTAGAAGGACCCACAACTAAAAATATACAACTATGTACGAGGGGGATTAGGAAAAAAGACAATATAGAGACGTTGCTAGTTCAAATGAAGGCAAGAGCAGGAATTGCTGACAGAGAGTTGAAGGTTATGGGTGACATTTCAAAAAGTGGTTACCGTCTAATCAGTTTTGTTTGTAGCTGTGGCCACGTTATAAGTGCATGTTCATAGCCCTGTCTGCTGCTAATGATGAGTCATTCTTGCAAATTAAATAAATGTAAGTTTACTTGCATAGTCTTCACAGATCCTATGAGTTGTGTTCTGAAAAATACCACATTTTGGAAACCAAAGTCCTTAAGTTGACAAGTGATTTTGTGTAGGGCTGATAGGAGATGCTGAATATTATCTTATTCAAATACTGCCCAATATATTCACAATGGACCTCTATTCTTTGTAAATTCTCTCTTTTTTTAAGATTTTATTTTTCCTTTTTCTCCCCACCCCCACTCCGGTATATAGTTGTGTATTTTCAGCTGTGGGTCCTTCTAGTTATGGCATGTGGGACGCCGCCTCAGCATGGCTTGATGAGCAGTGCCATGTCCGAGACCAGGATCTGAACCCTGAAACCCTGGGCCTCAGAAGCAGAGCGCACAAACTTAACCACTCGGCCATGGGGCCAGCCCCTGTAAATTCTTTAATGGAAGAAATGCAAAGAGAAGCAAATATAAATATTACTGTGAAAAAAAAAATCTGAACTTAAATCAGTTTCAATGTCAAAACCAAAATCAGGACAGACATAATATTTTCACTATTTAAAAAAAATGAGGGGTTGGGCCCAGTGGCATAGTGATTAAGCTCATGCACTGCACTTTGGTGGCCTGGGTTCACAGGTTCAGATCCTGGGTGTGGACCTACACACTGCTTATCAAGCCATGCTGTGGCAGCACTCCCCATACAAAAAATAGAGGAAGATTGGCACAGATGTTAGCTCAAAGACAGTCTTCCTCAAGCAAAAAGAGGAAGATTGGCCACAGATGTTAGCTCAGGGCCAATCTTCCTCATCAAAAAAAATTTAAAAATTAAAAATGAGTTTATGTGGAACAACATATGTGCTAATCTTCAACTTGAGGGTGCTTTCAGACCCACAGTTAACAAGTTCACCAATGTCAATACAAAATGAAAGAAATTTTTCTACAAGTGGAAGCTTAATCATGAAAAAAGGTCAAGGCTATCAGATAAGAAAATGAATGTTTTCTAAGTTTTAATATTTCATTTTAAAAATGATAACTTCAATATTAAACATCTGTGGTTTGATCTTGCAATTTTTAATGTTTTTTATTTGGTATTTATCTTAATGTTTCCCTTTTTTAGTGTTTTTATTATGAAATGCCCTTATCAGTTAGAATTAATTTTTACATGTTCTTTAAATATATAACCTTCTCACAGATATATTGGTTCATAATACTACTAAACCATGCATTAATTATTGTATTATTTTTTACAGAAAACCTCCAACCCTATCACAGAAAAAGGATTCACTATTTATGACTGTGATCACTCAGAATTATTTAATAATACGTAAGTGAAATATTATGTAAAATACAGAATAACTTATGATTTGGGGAATTCTCAGGAATTCCAATTCTCATTGCTAACTTCAGAGATTAATATCTGTCAGGAATTTGAAAACACTAGATATATTTGTCTATATTTGTCAAAATTCAAAGTACTTTGAAATTGTTCTACCTTAAAATACTTTTTAAATTCTGCATTATTTTGCAGTTATCCATTAATCTTTTTGTGGATAAATGCAGCAATATTTACCCCGACCCCCATTCTCTTTGACTCTCGGATGCATTTGATGTTGTTGATCAACTTCTTTCCAAAACTCTGTCATCTAGTGGTTCCTTTCACACTCTCCTATCCTGGCTCCTGCCTTACCTTTATCACCTCCTCTCCCCACACCTCCACACTCATTCCTCCCCACACACAATGTGGGAGTTGCCCAAAAATCCGGACCTCCCAGTATTTCTCCTCTTTCTTTATTATGGTCTTCAGTGTCTAAACCATCCCAACCACGAGCGGATCAGTATATCCATTTCTATTTTCCCCAAATTCTAGTCCCTTTGATTATATTGTCTACATGGATCTCACTCATTGAATGTTCAGGAAATAGCTTATCTTCGCCTCTAACTTAACCTGACACTGAAGCCATCCACAACCCTTCCAAATTACCCTTCCCAACTTTCCTTTTTCTGCCCCTTTCCTGTTCTTTCATTCCCTCAAGAGCAAAGCTTGCATTGGTCTTTGAATCGTTGTTTCCTTGCCTTCATTGCCACAATCAAGTCATTTACTGAATCACGTAGAAGTTCCTTCTATTTATTCCTCATGTCCATCCATTCCTACTTCATTCACGTGACCACCATTCTCTCAGGTTAACATTGCAACAAATTTCAGTTATACTCCTTATGTCCACTTACCACTCCCATTCTAATCCATTTGCTGCCAGATTTTAGCTTTTTAATTCTACTTTTATTATATGTCCCTCCCCTGCATGGCTCAATAAGTAAATCTTCCATTTCACCCTGTTTTCTACCATGTAAACCAAATTGTAATGTTTGCTTTTCAAGGCTCACCTTTATTCAACTCTCACACCTAGCACAGTGCCTGGTACCTAATAGTTGCTCAA
Organism: Equus caballus; assembly: GCF_041296265.1. Lineage (NCBI taxonomy): Eukaryota > Metazoa > Chordata > Mammalia > Perissodactyla > Equidae > Equus > Equus caballus. The sequence goes on from NC_091706.1 coordinate 49,684,235, forward strand.
TAAATTTGTGTTGAATGAATGAATGACTCACTGTATCTATACCATGATTTCCCTACATGAACCTGCTGCTCTAGTCAGTTGGGCTTCCCTGCCAACACCCATGGTCATTTCTACATTTTTCTCTTAACTTTCCAACGGGATGCACTCCTTCGTCTTTACCTATTCGTATCTGTACCAATTTACTTCCACCAACTTCCAGCAGTCGTTTGAAACTGCTCAGAAGAGGCACCACTACATTAAGGTCATTTATGACTATAGTTAAAATTTACTGGAGACCTACTATGTCTGAAGTTCTTTATCATTTTCTTTACATATATTATTGAATCTTCCCAACAAACTGCAGTTAGGCAGTATCATCACAATTATATGGATGAGAAAGAGGCTCTGAAACTTTAAATATCTTGCCTAAGGACACACAGCATGTAAGTGTTAAAGCAAAGATTGCATCTCAGGTTTATCTTCCACTCCTTCAATCCCCCCATCGTTCAAGGATTTCATCAGGTGCCACATTCTTCATGGAATCTTCCTTTATTTCTGTGGGGTTCTCTTTCTCTCTCCTCGGAGCTCCTACAGCATTTATGGTCTGGATCATTGGTTCGTCACCTAATCACATGCTGTTATGTGTTTATGGTTGTTTTACGTGTGTCTGTCTTATCTCCTTAATGAGAGTGTAAGCTCTTTGAGAGCAGAGACCCTATTGACTGCTCAGTTCTCAACTCCCCATCATCCCTAGGAGAGTGAAAGACACACAAAGAAAGAAAAGTATTTAATGAAATAATTTATGAGAACAAAGTTCCAACTCTTAGACACGAAATAATTTCAGGTGAAAAACACATTTCTGTAGGCATTAATGTCCTCTTATCACAGATTCTAACGTTACATGTGCTTATGATGTTTGGACTCGAGTTGTGTGTGGTCACCTGGACATGAGGACCAGGTCACTTTCTGTTTGCTGTATTTCAATTGCATGCTCTTTTGATGTATTCACATTTTGCTTCACTCATGTGAAGCACTCGTGGTGTGTCGGTGGCTAAAGTAGGAGTTAAAGTCCCATTTCCTCTGAGTATGTGGATGACTGCCATGTAATTGTGTCAAACAGACCTCCCGCTTGTGAATCTTTCCTCATCTCCTGGGTTCTCTGTGCTTATATAGCCAAGTCACCTCTCTCCTACCAAGAAAATATGTATCTCATTTATGCACCACATACTTCTTGCTCCATTCGTACATAAATGTTTAGCGCTTGCCCTGAGAATGCTTTAAAAATGTGCTTGATCAGTTAAATTTTAAGGTCCTCATTCTTATCCTCCACTTATGACTAAAATGTCATGCCGTTTATCTTCTAATTTGCCTTATAGAAGCAAAGGCATTTATTATTTTGCTGAACTAATTCTATTCATTTCTACAGAACTATAACTCAATTTGTTTAGCCTAAAAAAATGCAGTGTAGTGAATCTCTCCCCACGTTACCAACCAAAGTTATACACTTTCAAACAGAGTTTGGTTTTGTAGCCAAATACAACTCACAGGAAGTAATCTACACATGAGTCCACCAGTCGCCGAGTCTGAGACTGATGGCCATTTTGATCAAATTGATGAGGTTAGAATGCCATAGGGCTTCAGGCCGGGTGTAATAGGCTCAAGGTTGAGCTTAAAACACAGTTTACCTAGGGATGGCTCTATTTGCCTCCATTGAGATGCTGGATCTTCTGGGGACTAGAAAATAGGAACTAACACTTACTGAATACCTTCAAAGTGCTTTACCTAGATTATCTCATTTCATTTTCTCAAAACCCTGTGAGGTAGTTATCATTTCCATTTTACAGGTAAAGAAATTAGAGCTCAGAGAGATTAAATAACTTTACAAAGGCCACAAGACACAAAAATTAGAAAACCCAGTGTTATAGCACAAGCTACCTCTTCCTATGTCAATGCTTTGTCCACTATTGGGCGTATGTACTAACCGACCGTATGGTCTCATGTCCTCTGACTCTTATATCACTGATGACTTTGGGGAAGTCCCAGTCACTTAGTTGCAGGGCGTTAATATGCACCCCCAGCCAGCACGCAGGGCTGAGTATTTGCTGGCTACTTTACACATATTAAGTGCACCGTGTGCTTTTCCAAATGTAGCTTTATATTATGGTCTTCCATTCTCTTTTAATTTCTAGATTTATAATGGAGAAATAAAACTTGTGTTCATCGCTAGCTTAGAAGTGGTTACTATTCTTCCCTGCCAAAGATCTTAGTACAATAAGCATTGACAGTGTTATTATTTAAGATTGTTTTTGAGAAGTTCCTTTTGGCATAGCAGACAAAAGCAATCTGGTGGCTTTGTGTGATTACTGTTCACACTTGGTAATGAATAAATTCTGTTGGCTGTTTTGGAGGAGTCAGAAGGGAGTCATTGGTTTAGTAGAGTTGTGGCCTAAAAACACCGAGCCAACTCATCAGTGCTGCTGATCTCGTGCCCTTCCTCTGGCGAACCATGTGTCGGATGTGGTAGGAAAAAAAAATCTCCCTTTCAGCAGCAGAATGTGTGCAAGCTACACCCTGAATTATCCCATGATGACCTTGCAAATGCAACACATGCCCTTGTGACCACAAGGCCCGACAACTGTAATTTCCTCTGTTTTTCATCAGAGCTCTTCTGCTGCGGGCAGCAGGCACAGCGTGCTAGGGTACAGCTGCTCCCTGAAGCCCAGGACACCTGCCCTCTATCCTTTACTGCTTATGTGTTAGAGATTGTCCAATAGGAATCTGACCCTGCTGCTTCTGCAAACTCTGAGTTCATCTTCTTGGGTGAACTGTGAAGCCTGGCTAATGTTTATTATGCAGCCAGCTGACATTTGGGGGATGTTACCTAATGCACTTGCTGAAGTCATTCCAAAGATCATTATTAGGCAATTTCTTCGAGCACTCCATGGGTTGAAGAGGCATTTCCCCCCAAGTGACATCATTGACGGGTATTTCATTTACGCAACTCATATATATTTAGCACGAACTAGATACTAGGCACTGCTCTAGGTGCTGAGGATAAAGCCATGACCAGGATAGAAAATGCCTCTTCTTTCCCTGAGCTTAGTATCTAGTCGGGGAGACACAGTGAGCTAGTTAAGAAATGAGAGTCCGAATGGTGATAAATGCTTTCATGAAAATAAAATAAGGTGCCGTGATCCACAGTGGCTAGGAGGAGAGTGTTGGTGGTGGATAACTGTGGAGTAAAACATTATATTGGATGGTCCAAGAAGTCTTCTCTGAGAAGCCTTCTGCTGAGATGAGAATCTTGATAAACCCTGTGAAAATTAGTGGGAAGCTCCTCCTAGGCCCAGAAAACAATACCTGCAAAGGCCGTGAGGTGAGAAAGAGGTGACAAAGGAATTTAAAGAAGGTTAGTGTGGTTAGTCTGTCCTGAGGGAGGGGACTAGACAAGTTGGAGTAGAGGCTAGGCAGAGAGAACATGTGTATTCCGTCAAAATCTTCAAAGTATTCCATAGTAGCTGCACCAGTTTGCGCTCCCACCAGCAGTGTATGAGGGTTCCCTTTTCTCAACATCCTTTCCAACACTTGTCATTTCTTGTCTTGTTAATTATAGCCATTCTGACAGGGGTAAGGTAATATCTCATTGTGGTTTTGATTTGCAATTCCCTAATAATTAGTGATGTTGAACATCTTTTCATGTGCCTATTGGCCGTCTGTATATCTTCTTTGGAAAAATATCTGTTCATATCCTCTGCCCATTTTTTGATCTGGTTGTTCGTTTTTGTTGTTGTTAAGTTGTATGAGTCCTTTACATATTTTGGAAATTAACCCCTTGTCGGATATATGATTTACAAATATTTTCCCCCACTTGGTGGGTTGTCTTTTCATTTTGTTGATGGTTTCCTTTGCTATGCAGAGGTGTTTTAGTCTGATGCAGTCCCATTTTTTTTTTTTCTTTTGTTTCCCTTACCTGAGTGGACATGGAAACCAGCATGGAGATTTCTCAAAAAATTAAAAGAGAAATACCATACGATTCAGCTATTCCACTGCTGGGTATTTATCCAAAGAATATGAAATCAATAATTCAAAAAGATTTATGTACCTCTATGTTCATCTCAGCATTATTTACAATAGCCAAGTCATGGAAGCAACCTAAGTACCAATCAGCAGATGAATGGATAAAGAAGATGTAGTGTATATATACAATGGAATACCATTCACCATAAAAGAAGACAAAATTGTGCCATTTGCAACGTGGATGTGGATAGACCTTGAGGGTATTATGCTGAGTGCAATAAATCAGACAGAGAAAGACAAATATGGTATGATTTCACTCACATGTGGAAAATAAACAAACACAGATAAGGAGAAGAGAATAGTGGTACTAGAAGGGAAGGGGGTGGGAGGAGGGCAAAAGGGGTAAAGGGGCACAAATGTATGGTGATGGATTAAAATTGGACTATTGGTGGTGAACACGATGCAGTCTATACAGAAACTGAAATATAATAATGTACACCTGAAATTTATTTAATGTCAATATGACATGAATAAAATAATTAAAAAACAAATAAACAAAAACCTTCAATGTAAATAAAGACAGACCCAAGGATGTCTATAGTTGCAGATGAGGTGAGATTTACCGACCAGTGATCTACTGTTGGACTGGGGGGATATAGGACCTTGGGTACATGGTGGGAATCCTCAGTGATTTCCCCTCTTCCAAAATTTATCTAGAGTCTGGAATTTCCAGTCACTGCAAATGCTGATGCCAAGTTCTACAACTTGATCCCCAACACCACCTTTGCTTTGACATTGGTGTCATTTTAAATTTGCGGGACTTCGTAAGAATTCAAATGACAATGTCCTTTTAAAAACGTTATACTGGCTTATCATTTCATTTGCATTATATTCAGAGTAAGAAATGGATGTGTGAAACTAGATATTATCCATAAATGCAAAGTGGCTTGACATTTAAAATAAATATCTCAAAACCCCATTAAGTATTTGCTAACCACATGTTTTCTAAACCATATTCAGAAATGTTCACTCAAACTTCCAGGACGCCACTGGCCCTTACTCTCACTCTCCGAATGGCTCTCTGGAAGCCTCCCTTTGTGCCTTCATCCTCCCAGAGTTAATGGGTATCCCCTCCAAGGAACGCTGTGTGGCCTCATCAGCAAAAAGGCAGCATACCTGTGGTTTGGTACAGAGTGAACTGGGCCAGGAATCTGGGGAGCAAGCCTTTATTCCCATCATTGCCAGTCACTCTGGGATCTTGAGCTAATCAAATCCTCTCTGTACTTTAATTTATACCCATGCAAAATGGAAAACATAATACTGTAACGGTGCTCTGAACACGCGCAGCCAAATCTGATGGGAACAAAATGCTTAGGGTATTTCATTTGCTTCAAGCTCAAAGGCTGACCTGGAAACCTCCGGTCACAGGGACTAGGAACTCTTAAGGGAGTCTAACACCAAATAAGGTGGGGAGAGCTTTAGTCTATTTTGGATTTGGGCATTTAGATCTGGCCATTGTCTCTTCCTGTGGAGGACTATGATGAACAGAATGTTGGAAAAAGCTAACCAAAGGCTAGATTTCATGAATATCCCTTGCAAAAAGACTTAACATTCACCTATTTATGCCTATAATAACACATTAAAATACAGCAGAGTCTGAGGTTGCTTTAACTCTCTATTAACTAGCTTGGCCCCAGAATGAAAGGTTCTATTTCAACTCCAGTTCAAGGAAGTTTATCAAATGCTGACTTTGAGTAAGCCGTTGTACTCCCACCAAGGGGCCGTTATAAGGTAATTGTTCACAATATAGTTGGAAGATAAGCACAGTGAAGTGGGGTGAGGGAAGTGCCATCAAGGAAACCCAAGGAAAGACCTGTGGGAAGTCTAGGGAAATGAGACCATTCTGGCTGGAGAAATAAGTAAAAAGTGGTATTTGAGATGGGCCTGGAAAGATTCCAGTAGGCAGAGGGCATGAATTCCAGGTAGAGGAAAATGAATGTGCAAAGAAAGAATGTACAAGAAGCAAGAAATATTTGCTTGGGATGGGGGAAAGGAAAGTAGCATGTGGTAAAAGAAGTTGTTCTCAAAACTGGCTGCACAACTGAATTAACTGGAGAGTTTTTAATAAAAACACAGATTTCTGGGCTCCTCCCAGACCTTATGAATGAGAATTTTCAAGGGTAAAGATATAGATTATGTTTTTTTTTTTTTTTTTTAATTATTTCAATTCTCCGAGTGATTCTAACGTGCAGCTAGATTTGGGAATCACTGGAGTGGATGTTACCAAACTCTGAAACACCTTGTCATAGTTGGCCATGCTGTAGAATTGTATTTTCCAAACTTTAGGTTTGAAAATCAATTTCGTGAGTCTCATTACGTACTTTTAAAAAAATTTCAGGGGCCAGCCCCATGGCGTAGTGGTTAAAGTTCGACATGCTCTGCTCCAGCAGCCCAGGGTTTGCAGGTTTCGATCCCGGGTATGGACCTACACCACTCCTCAGCGATTCTGAGGCAGCAACCCACATACAGAATGGAGGAAGACTGGCACAGATGTTAGCTTGGGGCTAATCTTCCTCAGGCAAAAAAAGAGGAAAATTGGCAGCAGATGTTAACTCAGGGCAAATCTTCATCACCAACAAAACAAATAAATAAATTTCAAAATATCAGAATGCATTGTATGCAGTAAGGGTAGGAACTTTTTGTAAAAGATTTGTTTCCATTGTTGGTGTGTTTGCTTATGTGTGTGTTTGTGTTCTGTTTCTTTATACAATATAAATGTATTTTTTACTGATTTCTTCAGTCAAAAAAAAAAAGAGGAAAAACCTGAATTACAGGAGAAGATTGTATTTATTTTGGTTGGCAATGGGGAGCTAGGGAGTGACTTGATCAGATTTACCCTGTTGAAAAGTATTCAGGCAGCAATGTATAAGATGGATTGAAATGAAGAAAAGTAGGAATGAAAGGTTAGTTAGAGTCCACATCCGTTACCAATTTTTAAGACTGAGACTAATTAAAATACACAAATTCTAAAATTATTTATATTTGTAATTAACGTTTTTCTTTACTAGGCCAAAAAGCACATCAGGTTGATCAGGACCTAAAGTTATTATGAACAGCAATTATTACTGCACGTCTATTAGCCAAAAGGTAGTGATTAAGTGTTACACCTCACTGTGTGAATTCTAGAGGGGAAAAGTAAGAGGAAATACCTGGAGATGTGTTGCAGGCAATCCAAAAAGTGGGTTTTAGTCTAGAATAGTCATTAAATAATGGACAATGAAAGGATCTGAATAGACATTTCTCCAAAGAAAATGCTCAAATGACCAATAAGCACATGAACATCATTAGTCATCAGGGAAATGTAAATAAAAACCACATCAAACACACGCTACAACGTGCATGGACCTCGAAGACATTATGCTAAGTGAAATGAGCCAGTCCCAAAGGACAAATACTGTATGATTCCACTTACATGAGGTATATAGACTAGTCAAAGGCATAGAGACAGCCAGTGGAATGACGGTTGCCAGGGGCTGACGGGAGAGGGGAATGCGGAGTTATTGTTTAATAGGTACAGAGCTTCAGGTTTGCAAGATGAAAAGAGTTCCATGAATGGAGAGTGGTGATGGTAGCACAATACTGTGAAGGTACTTAATGCCACTGACCTGTACACTTAAAATTGGTTAGGATGGTAAATTTTATATTATATGTATTTTCCACAATTAAAGTTTTTGAAAAGTAAATCACATTGAGATACCACTTCACACTCACTGGACTGGTTATAATCAAAAAGACAAATAATAATAAATGTTGGCAAAGGATGTGGAGAAATCAGAACCTTCATACACTGCTGTAAAATGGTGTAGCCACTTTGGAAACAGTTTGAGAGTTCTTCAAAAAGTTAAACATAGAGTCCATAGGTATAGTATATCCAAGAGAATTGAAAACATACACCCACACAAAAGTTTGTATCGGAATGTTCATAGCAGCATCAGGCATAATAGCTAGAAAATGGAAACAACCCAAATGTCTATCAAGTGATGAATGCATAAACAGAAGGTGGTATGTCCATACAATGGAATATTATCCAGCCATAAAAAAGAATGAACTACTGACACATGCTACAAAATGGATGAATCTTAAAAACGTCATGCTATCCAAAAGGAAGCAGTCACAAAAGACTGCATATTGTATGATTCTATTTATATGATATATCCAGAATAGGCAAATCCATAGAGACAGAAAGTACATTAGTGGTTGCCAGGAGCTGGGTGAAGAAGGGAATGGTGTGAGGACAGGGCAGACGTGGGCTACTAATGGGTATAATATTTCTTTTTGGTGTGATGAAAATATTCTGGAACTAGGTGGTGGTATTGGTTGCACAATTTTGTGAATATACTAAAAACTATTGAACAGTACCCTTTTAAATGGTGAATTTTATGGTATATGAATTTCGTCAATTTAACAACAGAATCAATTCTACGCTAAGTTCATATGTATATGGGCATTGGGCACCCTGATTAAAAGCATATGCTGCTTGGGTTCAAAGCCTGACTTGACCACTTACTAATATAATAGTGTGGTGGAATGGTGTGCCCTGGGACAGATTACTTAAGCTCTCTGTGCCATATCCTCATCTGAAAAATGGATACAATAATAATGCCTACTGCATGGGGTTAGGCATTGTGAGGATTAATGAATAAATCCAAGAAAAGAGTTTAGCCTAGTGCATAGCACATAGTAAGAGCTCAATAAATAATAGCAGGTATTCTTTTCGTTAAAAGAATAATAATATAAATAATAATATCAAAAGTGCTGAAAGACAAAAAATACTGTATGCGTCAGGAAGCCACGAAGCAGAGAGAGTTTAGGACTAAGGAAGGAAAAGAGGGTTTAACTCCTTGTAAGTAAAAGAGTTGGTCGCAGGTGAACTAAGCTCTTTACAGTAACATTCTCTCTGTTTCCCGAGCCTCCTTTCTGCTTCCTGTTAGCAACCATCACCTTTCAACATCCAGTGTTTGTTATTTGTCTCTCTCCCCAGGAGAGTCTAAACTCTATCAGTAGGACTTTGGTTTTGTTCAGTGCTCTTCCTAGAAAACAGTGCTGGGCCCACAGTAGGTGTTCAATAGATATTAGTGATTGTACAGAATAAAGAATGAGAGAAGGCAACTGTGGAGACCAATATTGAGACGATGTGGTGTTAGTTCCTGTTCAATCTGGGACAGGTGTAGGCTGCTTTATCATCAGCAATTCCAAGACTAAGGCTGGAAGGCTGGACCCTCACCAGTCCATCGCAGGCTTTGCTATGGACTAAACTGTATCCCTCAAAAATATGTATGTTGAAACCTTAACCCACAACATGACAATATTTAAAGATGAGGCCTTTCGGTGGTAATTAGGGTTAGATGAGGTCATGAGGGCCCTCAAGGTGGGATTAGTGGCTGTATAAGATGAGGAAGAGAAAAGAGATGGCTCGCTCTCCGCCTTGTGAGGAGACAGAGAGAAGGCAGCAGTCTGCAAGCCTGGAAGACAGCTCTCACCAGGAATTGAGCTGGCCAGCACCTTGATCTTGGACTTCCAGCCTCCAGAACTGTAAGAAATAAATGTCTGTTGTTTACGCCACCTGGTCTAAGGTATTTTGTTATCCCACGTGGGCTAATAGAGATTTCCTCTTGTCAAGGGAGGGATGTTGGGGGGGTGAGGGGAGGGGTGAGAAGGTGGTAAACAATGCCTTTTAAACTCCGGCAATTATTTTTAGAGACAGTATCAAGAAGTGATAAAGCTCTTTGTACTCCTGAGGTTTCCAGAAGGGAATGGATATAACTGTAAGTCAACTTTAGATTTTGCCATCTTGCCTAAGATTGGCTCTGCTGTCTTCCATAGTATATATTATTTTTATAATTATAATTTAATAATTATAAAATGTGAAGCTATTTTTGGTGCCAGGCAGCTGGGTAAATTGGCAGTGGAGTTTCTGGCAAAGTTTACAACTGCTTCATTTGAGTAATGAAAGTTCTGATTTGGAACTAGGAGCCCTGGGTTCCAGACCTGATTTGGACCCCTATTTGCTACATGACACTAGGCAACTTATTATATAGGACATTTCACCCTCCAGGTTATCACCAGGGAAATTAGGATAATAAAACCTAACTCGCTGTTGATGAACTCAGAGTATGTTAAAGTATTTTGTTGACTCTAAGGCGCGTAGAAAAGCAAGTTGTAATAGTAACAATTACTAAAGTCAATAACAGCCGTTTGATAACACCTGCCAAGGGTGTGGGGAACAGGCATGTCCATACCTTTCTGATAGAAGTGTAAGTTGGTTCAGCTGCTGGAGAAGGTAATTTGATAATATTTCTCAAAATTGCAAATGAATATACTCTTTGAACTTCTGGGAAATTCTAGATATACTTTCGCTTGAGGAAAGCATCGCTAATTCATTGTATCTTTGTTTGTAAACGGGAAAGAGAGGAAACAACCTTAGTGTCCATTCAATAGGGTACTGATTAAGTACGTATGGTACATCCACACCATGGAATACTATGTCAGCTCTAAAAACTAATAAAAATCTCTTTAAATACTGAAATGGAGTAACATATAGTAAGGCGAAAAAGCAAGGGGAAGAACAGCATTCAGAGTGGGCCACCTTTTGTATAAATAAGGGGGAGAAGGAGCACGCAGGAAACGAACGGCATTAATTGCCAGGGAGGGAGAAATGAGTGAGAGGGAGAATTTCGACAGGATGCATCACTTTGCATCTTTTGAGTTTTGAATCATGTGAATGAATAACCTATTCTGAAATCAATTTAAATAATCAATGAATTACGTGGTCAACTTCATTCTGAAAAGACTTATTTCCAGAGGATCGGTGAATCAAATCTGATGTTTTAATGTATAAACAATGTTCAATAACAGAAAATAAGTAAATTTATTCTAAATGAGATACATCTAAATTGCTAGACAATTAATACTTTATTTTCTAGAGTAGTTTATTATTACTTTATAATCCATTGTTTTTATTAGAAGATATTCTTTAAAAGTTTGAAGAAGACAGTGACTTCAGGCTCAAAAAATTAAAAGCAACTGAAGATAAATGGACTCTAACGTTGGGAAGCACAAAATTTAGTCCTTCTTTGTTTCCAGGGCTGGACAATTATCTCCCTTTAGTAATTTTTTAAGCATAAATAGTAGTCCTTTTTTTTCTAAACTAAATATTAAGTTGAATAGCACTCCAATATTTTCAGAACACTAGACCAGTAGCTTTGACAAGAAAATCATGTATACAAGTTCTCAGCACTTAAAGAACTCAAATTGACATAGGAAAAGGAGCCTCTATAAACCTCAGGTATGGGAAGAGCTGGGTTTTGATTCAACATTGGTCATCCATCATAATAGAATAGGAATTTTGAAATGCAAAAGCAACCCTTGTGAAGGACTCATTTTTTCATCAAGTGCGGTAGATTGCAAAATATAGCATGAGTACCACCTCTCCTGGTAGGTCTGTACCTCTATAATGTGTCTTTGCCACTCCTTCATCAAGGGGTGCAGCCTGTTTCTCCACCCCATGAATCTGAGCTGGCTTTGTGTCTTGCACTGATCTGTAGAATGTGGCAGAGTTGATGTTATGCGATTTCCAATGCTAGACCTCAAGAGGCCTTGCAGCTTCCTTTTTCACCATCTTGGAGCATTGCCCTGAGAACACGTAAGAGAGCTGGCCTAGCCTACTGGGGGATGGGATGAAAGCCCACCTGGAAGCGAAGCACGGTACCCAGCCCACAGCCAGCACCAACGGGTATTTCTGTGAGTGAGGCTACCCCTTCCAACTCAGCTGGATGCTCCTCTAGCACGACTGAGGCCAGGTGAAACCAGCAGACGAACAGCCCAGCCAACCCACAGAATTGCAGACAGTAATAAACTGTTGTTTTATGCCATTAAGTTTCAAGGCTGTTACCAGAAAAGACTAAGTCAATTAGTAAGGTACCTTCATTTTTATCTGGCACAAACTGTACCCTGTGCCAGGCAGGTTCCTTGTTTGTTTTACACCATCGCTGGTATCCCTACCCCTGTGCCTATTGCAGTCCACCACACACACCGTAGGCACTCAATAAATACTTGTTAACTAGCCCCAACACACATATTAGCCTTCGGGTATATTTATATTTCTAAATGTACTAATTTACTAATTTGCAAACTACTGAAAATCAACATAATTATCATCAACAATTTGTATTGCTCTCATATCACAAGTGAAACAATAGAACATATAATTGGGATATTGCTCCCTGGCTGCAGTGGATTACAGCAACTGTCATAACAATGCTGGTAAGATTATACAGCGAGTTAGCCCTCAAATGTGGGTTAATAAATGAACCAGTGGACTTCTGTAAGTGAAACCCTAAGACCATTTTTAAATTGCCACTGAAATTGTACTGGGTAGAGTCATAATAAACAGATCAATGAATCTTGGCAATGGACCAGACATCCTTCTACTGATAAACTAATAATGCCTTGCAACTTGTTTACATAGCTGCCTGACTTAATACCAACATCACAAAAACTGATCCAAAATAACAACAATAAATATGCTGCTCAGGAAGAAAAGCAAAAGCAAATGAGGAAGCTGGAGAATGTCGATATAAAATCAGTTATCTCGGTGATAGGGAGCTTCCCGAGGCTGGTTTACTCTTTCAGGTTGGCTATCATTCCCACTTTGACATCAAATCAGACACTTGGCATGCCACCAAATTTTATTCCAATAATGGAACACTAATGTGCTTGACCAACAGAGGCTACACTATTATAAAGTGCTAAAAACACATCACTCTGAACTACAAACTATCTATACATATATTTATTCCAAGAAGCTTTAAGACATATTGCTGCTCTTTTTTATCCTCAGAAGCTCAGGGAGACCACACACAAGATTTTTGACAGTCCTGTGCGATCCAGGAAGTCGATATTAGAGCAGAGACTGAATGGAGGCATCCACTATCCAGATTATATACTGCAAGATGCTCCTGGTCAGAGGAGTCCCACAGAGCACAGGTGAAAGTGGAGAAGAAGAGTCAACTATCCCACGTGGTTTTCCTCCATCTCAGGGGTTCAACTTCAGCCAGCCTACCTGTCCTAGGAAGGATTCAGTTTCCGGGTATGTTGTGACTGGTTGATGGAGAACAGAGAATGTTCACAAGAAACTGAATGCATTACTTGTAAACTGGTTACCCTAAGGGTGCAAGCTCTCTAAAGAGTCACAGAAATGCTCATTTGCTAGGCAAAGTTCGTCCTCAGAAACCCGGTAATCAATCACCGCTCACAACTGACTTGAATGTCCAAGACTGGGAAGACTTGAGCCGTAACGCCTCTCCAGGGCAGCTGTGTGAAGACCCTAGACTTACAGGAAAAAACCCAAGTTCTGGTTCTGGTGCTTCTGTGTACAAACCGTGACACTGCCCATTATCTGAACCTCTCGGAGCTAGATTTTCATAGACCACTGTTGACTCCCCCTTTCCCTCACAAGCTCTCCCTCCCATCCTCACTCCCCCAGTTAAAGATGTTGTACCCACACGGAGCCTCTCCTTCATCTCCACAGGGAGAGCAGTGGACACACTTGTTGAATAGCATGGAGAGAAGGAGCCACCTTAGCAAAGAAAAGCTGGGAGTGGGTAGTGGAGAAATTCTGAATCATGAAAGCTCTCCCTCTCCTGGGTCCTTTTACATTTCTTAGATTTTTGAGTTAAGACTTAGGAGGTGCTTTTGGGAGCTGGGAGCTGCATTTCACTCTAGAGAATGTGGTTTTATAATCTTTTAATTTTTTAACTTTTTTTTTATTAGAGAGCCAATACACACTGGGTTATAAAAGTGAAAATATGATAGAATTGTATAATGTTGAACACGTGTCACTTTCATCTACATTCCACTCTAGCCCCTGTTAATATTGTGGTGCATATTCCTGACTCTGGAGAAGAACCAGAGACAGGAAACTAGGACCTAACTGATTGAAGCCGGCTGGAAGGTTTGAGGAAGTGGGTGCAGGGTCCCCTTGGTTATTTAAATGCTTTTTCAGGGTAGGGAAGCAGAAAAGGGTTCTAGATAAGATCCTATTGAGAAGTAAATACCTAGCAAGTTGGCTGGCAAGTCCCTTGAGGAGAGGAAATACTCAACCAGTGAAATGGGTATCGTATCATCTTCGTTAACCCTGATGCAATTGCCAGTAACTGGAAAATGTGTTTTCTTCTCTATTTACCCAAAGTCCTAGCTCAAGTCCCTACCCTTTCATTAAGTTTTTGCGTCCACTTACTGGTCATACCCCTCACTTTAGCCTGCAGAGAAACGAATGTGTTGCCTTATACGCAGTGACATTCAAGTATTTATCAGATGAATGAATGACAAATACGTTTCATCAGGATCAGCAAACGTAGCTCAAGATGAAACTAATAAAACACTGGATTTGGAGTTAAAAATTTTCAACAGTGCCTTGAGTGCATTAAGTAGTAGAGTCTTACATCAAGAAAGACATATTTAAAATAGAGGTTACTTAATGCTGCTTAGAGGAATTTGTATCTGCTTATTTTACTCCAACAGGAAAATGAAATTATTCATTAAATGTCTGCTGAGAGATTGTTGAGTGTAGGGAATGTATCTTTTCAGCCTTGTGTCCCTCAGCAGTGAGCACAGCACCTAGCACGTAATTGGCACTCAATAAACGTTGGCTGAATTATAGAATGGCCAAAGAAAGACTCCCTTGAAATGAATATCTGAGATCAACTGAGAAAGTTTTAAAATATTATGTGGGATAAAGAATATTTCAGTATTTCAGAGCTAAAATATTTTCTGTAATGGTACAAATTAATTTGAGAAGTGTGGTCAGTGTCTGAGCAGAAAACGATGGTAATTGTTATTTTATTATCGTTCTTTTTTGGTGAAATATGTTCTTTAAAAAAACCAGTAAATTACTGTTTTATAATTGTAATAGAATTTCTAGAGGAACAAAGATGACTGATAAAAATGAGCTATATATTTTTTTGCAAAGTAAGCTATTTAAAAATCCAAACAGTTTTGCATTAGAATGCTCTTTAAGTTTTTAAAAATCTTCATTGTCTGCCCTTATTTTTTAAAGATTTTATTTTTTCCTTTTTCTCCCCAAAGCCCCCCAGTACATAGTTGTATATTCTTCGTTGTGGGTCCTTCTAGTTGTGGCATGTGGGACGCTGCCTCAGCGTGGTTTGATGAGCAGTGTCATGTCCGCGCCCAGGATTCGAACCAAGGAAACACTGGGCCGCCTGCAGCGGAGCGCGCGAACTTAACCACTCGGCCACGGGGCCAGCTCCGCCCTTATATTTAGGAGGGGAATAACTAAACTCAAGAGAGTTTAGCGTGATTTGGTGTCGTCATCATGTGAACTCTTTTGGGGGAAATGTCCACAAAATTAAGTTGGGTATTCTCTGGCTTTTGACTCTTAAGCTGCAGAGAAATAAAATTTAGAGACTATTGTATATTTTTCTCAGAAAATGTAACTTAGTTATTTTCTTCTTATATTTTTAGGCTATTTTTGGACTCTAGCACCATGGCATCAGAGAAACATTTTTGTCTGGGAACCAATTAAATATTTCCTTATATTAACAAATCATTGCTCAGAATTAAAGATACTATCTGTTCTCAATTTTCAAATTGTGAAGCATTGAATGCCCACTTAGTGCTATTTCTGTGATGAACACTGGGGTACTTCAGCCAAGATCCACTGCTACTAGAGTGTATTTGTTTCACTGGGAAAAAACAAGACACACAAAAGTTGTCATTAAAATCTCACAGTATAAATGAGTTATTGATGTGAGTAAATAGAGGCTCCGTGTTGTCCTGGAAAGAGAGGTCCAGGCACAATTTGGGTTCAAATTCAGATTCTTCTACCAACTGGCTATGTAACCCTTGAGAAAGGTGGTGGGTTTTTTTGTGAGGAAGATTGGCCCTGAGCTAACATCTGTTGCCAATCTTCCTCTTTTCTGCTTGAGGAACATTGTTGCTGAGCTAACATCTGTGCCAATCTTCCTCCGTTTTGTACATGGGATGCCGCCACAGCGTGGCTTGATGAGCAGTGCTAGGGCCACGCCTGGGATCCGAATCTGTGAACCCCGGGCTGCCAAAGCGGAGTGAGTGAACTTAATCACTATGCCACTGGGCCAGCTCTGAGAAAGTTTTTATAACCTCTGCAATGTGGAGCTCTCCTAAGGAAGATGGCTTTAAGAACACTGGCTTCCTAAGGTTGAAATTATTAAGAAAGGAAAAGGCTCTAATAAAACCAGCTAGCACTCATTGAGTGCTGTATTCCAAGAACCATGCTGTTGACATTTCACACACTATTATAATACAATAGCCCTCCTTTCCCCACAGGGTGTGTTCCAAGACCCCTAGTGAATGCCTAAAACTGTGGATAGTACTGAACCCTATATATATTATGTTTTTTCCTATACGTACATACATATGATAAAGTTTAACCTATAAAGTAGCACAGTAAGAGATTAACAACAATAACTAATAATAAAATAGAACGATTATAACAATATACTGTAATAAAAGTTACCATTGATCTTAGCAACTTCAGCATATGATTTTTTTTTCTTATTAAATGGAGAACTTTCTTGTTTTCACTTAAAGGAAGCACTTTACGGCTTCTCTTTGGCATATCTGAATTGCCAGCATCACTACTCTTGTGCTTTGGGGCCATTATAAAGTAGAATAAGGATTACTTGAACACCAGCACTGCAATACTGCAATGGTCAATCTGATAACCAGCATGGCTACTAAGTGACTAATGGGCGGGTAGTGTATACAGTGTGGATATGTGGACAAAGGGATGATTCATGTCCCGGGAGGGATGGAGCAGGATGGCACTAGATTTCATCACGATACTCAGAACCTTGCAAAATTTAAAACTTATGAATTGTTTATTTCTAGAATTTTCCATTGAATATTTTTGGATTGCAATTGAGTGCAGGTAACTGAAACTCCAGAAAGCAAAACTGTGGATAAGGGGGAACTACTGTATTCATTTTCAGAGGAAGACGTTGAAGCTTAGGGAGGTGGACTATTGCTTTGAGGTCACACAGCTATTAAGTGGCCTGGGTGGGGCTCCTCCAATTCTGTCTGACTCCAGACTATGTCTTTTCCACCACATTTTACTGCCAACAGTTTCCCATCAAGTAAGTGAAATAAAGAGCACACAAATAATAATCCACTGTAAAATACAGTCAATGTCATAAAAGAGGTCAACAAGGGGAAGTGGGAGGATGGAGATCTTATTTCCAGCTGGCAGATCTTCCTGACAAAGCTCCCGATAAGAACTGAGTTCAAGCCCGGAAAAATGGAAGATGTGGTGGGTTTTTTGCAGTCTGAAAAAGTACTTTATGTACTTGGCAATCTGGGAAAAAGCCTGCACATTGCCCTTCTCAATGGACCTTCATGCCAATTTTCCATCCCTCATGGTATAAAAAACCCTGTTCAAATCAATTACTCAACTTCAAAATCCTAAAGTAAGAATCACAATCCAGTCTTAAGGTATTCAAGATTTATTTTTCCCTGACATGCCTGGGGATTGAATTCGTTCTCATGAATAGCAGAGGCTTATAATAACAGTGACTCTTAAAAGTACTTAGTAATTTTTTCTCACTCCTGACTCAGGATTACTCCAGGTTCCCAGCCCAGGACAGCTTCCCTTTTTTTTCCCCTACTTCAATTTTTGGTCCTCTGATCCGTTCCCTTAGCCCCTCTTTCTGACACAAATTTGATTAATACTGCTAAGAGTGATAATGCCCCAAACTGTCCCCATGTGTTACTTACCAGTATGATGTGGCCTTCCAAGTCAAGCTAGTAACGGCAAACGACTTGCCATCAAGGACCACGCACATCTTCTCGAAGTGTACCATATAGGCAGCTGTCTGCCCCTTAATAATATGACCTGACCTTATTAGTAAAAAGCATAGATTCTACCCCCAAGCGATACAATTAACCTGTACAACATTTGTAAGGTGTTTTTTTTTTTTTAGCCCTGAGCTACTACTGCCAATCCTCCTCTTTTTGCTGAGGAAGCCTGGCCCTGAGCTAACATCCATGCCCATCTTCCTCTACTTTATACGTGGGACACCTAGCACGGTATGGCTTTTGTCAAGTGGTGCCATGTCCGCACCCGGGATCCGAACCGGCAAACCCCGGGCCACTGAGAAGCGGAACATGCACACTTAACCTCTGTGCCACCGGGCCAGCACCCTGTTAAGGCTTTTTTCTTCAAATAGACCATAGCAGATTCTGACATCTAGCCCTCTCTTCTCCAAGGATAAACTCAGCATTGTCTAATCTCAAAAATGGAACTACCTTGACATGTGCTTTTTACCCGATTATCCATTATCCCTGCTTAATTGTTCTAACGTTTCTAGTGCTTAGGACCATGACTGAGACGAAGCAGACACTGGATGTATGTTAATTGAATAAATCTGCTTAGCAAGTATTCTTAGACCTGTAGGGCTCTGTGCTCTTCCCCTATAGGCTATAATGAAAATGAAAAGGCTCTCAGATATCTCTTGGTTTACTTTATTTCAACTAAGTGTGCTCAGCTACAGGCAGTTAAGAAACCAGTTGCATAGTGTGATGTATGCTGTTATATCTGCGGAGGAAGGCACACTACAGATACATGACATGCTTAGAGATTCCTCATGATACTTTATTTTCCATTCCTTTTCCACGTAAGCTTTTTATTCACAGTTTATTTGGTCTATTCAAAGATGGATGTCTTAACAGTTTTACATGTTAATTTCTTCTTAGGGTGGAAGCTGTGTTTTTGACTGAGACAACTGAGGGTTACCATCTGTGACAGAAACATCCCAATGTCCGCTTCCATGGCGTAGAGTTGTCATGGGATAGTGGCTGCCAAGTCAGGGACCCCATACATTTCCCAGCCCCTTGCGTCTAGGTGATAAGGTGATTCCACCCGGGACTTTTTTTTTTTTTTTTTAATTTTATTTTTCCTTTTTCTCCTCAAAGCTCCCCGGTACATAGTTGTATATTTTTAGTTGTGGGTCCTTCTAGTTGTGGTGTGTGGGACACCACCTGAGCATGGTTCGATGAGTGATGCCATGTCCGTGCCCACGATCCGAACCGGTGAAACCTCAGGCTGCCGAAGTGGAGCGTGCCAACCCAAACACTCAGCCGCGGGGCCGGCCCCCCACCTGGAACTTTTAAGAAATGGGTGTGTGTTGTGTCCTCCACGCTCTCTTTCCCCATCTGTGGACTGAATGCACGTAAATCTGAAGCCCTACGAGATGGTGGAGACACAAGATGGAAGGACCTTTGTCTCAGTGTTACCATGTAGAGGAAAAGCCAGCTGTCAACCCATTCTGTTATGTGAGCAAGACATATATTTTTATTGTATGCAGCCACTGAAGTTTGTGAGCTTGTCTGCCACTGCATATGCAATCTTTTTCTTCTACTCACTCTGTGGTAGAAGTGCAGGGGAGCAATTCTGACACTTTGTCTAAGGCATATCATCCTTAGCTCCAAGATAGAAAATGAAAATGGAATTAGGGGAGTGTCAGATTGTCGGTAGCCAGCCCTGGTGATCTGGTGGTTAAGATCTGGTGCTTTCATCAGAGTGGCCTGGGTTTGTTTCCTGGTCAGGGAACCACAACACCCATCTGTCAGTTGTCATACTGTGGCAGTTGCATGCTACTGTGATGCTGAAATCAGCATGAATATGCCACTAATGTTTCAAATACCAGCAGGTTCACCCATGGTGGACAGGTTTCAGCAGAGCTTCTAGACTAAGACAGATTAGGAAGAAGGACTAGCCACCCACTTCAGGAAAAATTGGCCACAAAAACCCTGTGAATAGCAGCAGAGTGTTGTCTGATATAGCGCCAGAAGGTGAGAAGATGGTGCAAAAAGACAGGACAGGGTTCTGCTCTGCTGTATGTAGGGTTGCTAGAAGTCAGGATTGTCAGGTCCCAGGAGACAAGTTAGAGGACAAGACTAAATGGTGACAAGGTATGCTGGCAGCTAAGATTGAAGTAGGGAGCCTGGAGCCTCAAGGGAAGGAGATCACTGGGGTGTGAAACAAAAAGGGAGCAGAAGGGAGCTGGCCCAGTAGCACAGCGGTTAAGTGTGCATGTTCCGCTTTGGCGGCCCGCAGTTCGCTGGTTCTGATCCTGGGTGTGGACCTACGCACTGCTTGTTAAGCCATGCTGTGGCAGGCATCCCACATAAAATAGAGGAAGATGGGCACAGAAGTTAGCTCAGGTCCAGTCTTCCTCAGCAAAAAGAGGAGGATTGGTGGCAGATGTTAGCTCAGGGCTAATTTTCCTCAGGGGGAAAAAAGAGGTTGTCTAAGAGAGAAGCTGAAAAACTGCACCAGGATTAATCCAATATATTTTATATTCCAGTTCTTAGGAGGAAGTTTCCAAACTCAAAGTAACAGAGTAAAGTCAAGGCTTCAGAACTGCAGCTGGGAGAGATCGAGCATTCTGAGTATGGATGAGGGGTGTCCCCAAGCCTCTCCAGACAAATCCAGCCACAGAAGAGCAGAAGGGTGGGCTGGTGGGATGTCCAACACAACAGCCAGCTGGGATAGAGAATCCCAGAGACCCAGAGGGTCTAGAGAAACTCCAGGTACCTGAGAGCCCTGCTCAAAAAAGGCCCGGCAGAGATGGCTGGTCTTCTTGTGATGGTATTTAGGGATCTGTCCTCTGATAATGCCACGAAACACCAGGCGCTGGCTTCAGACCTTGGGAACAGTCAGTAGAAAATGATTTCTATGCGCCTCTGGAGTGAGAGCCACAGGCGTGAAGTTTGGCAGAACTCTCTTGGCTTCTAGGAAGGAAAGGGTAGTCTTCTTCCAGGTACTTACTGTGAACGCGTGGGATGAGCCGAGGACCCTGGGCGAGAACTGACACTGACTCCCTGCTGTTTGGATGAAGAGCTATCTGAGCCAGCTCCAGAGGACCAAGCGTTCTAGAGCTTTAGCTGTGCTCCAGGAGCAAAGCGAACTAAACTGAAAAGCGATTGGTCTAGTTTACCTCCCTGATGTCCACAGTAAAGCTGTAAGGCTGCAGCCTCAAAGAACAATAGCCCTGAAGACTGAAGCGAGCATTGCTGTATAACATTCCCTATTCTGCTGTTTACACACACAGAAATGTGTATTTGCAGCAGACTCTGCTGTAGATTCAGGAAAAGGAAGAATAGTTCTCACGGAAGCGTGAGCAACTAACACTGCATTTTTCTGCTTGGGCTCCAGCCTGCTACTACCTTGCCCAGCTTCTTTCCTTTTTCTTGCTCAGTGTCAGGCCCCTGATAATTTATCATTTTATTATGCAAAATAGTCAGCTCCTCCTTCTCAATTCTCTGCCCTCACTACATAGTTGTGTGTGCTCAAAGCCTGCTCTGCCATGTGCCAGCCTGCTGCATTTGGGGCTGTCCGTCCTGGATCTCATTCTCCCATCCCCAACCAGACTCTGCAAAGGGAAGGCAGCAATGTAGCCAGTCCTTTCCCACTAAGGTTGGCAGATTTAGCAAATAAAAATACAGGATGCCCAGTGAAATCTGAATTTCTAATGACTATACTTCAAATAATAACTAACTTTTTAGTATGAGTACGTCTCAGATGTTGCATGGAATATACTTATACTAAAAATTTATTTGTTGTTTATCCGAAATTCAAACTTAACTGGACATCCTGTATTTTATCTGGCAACCCTATTTCCCCGCTGACATGAATTAAGCTAGCTTCCTTCAAAGCTAGAACTAGTTCTATTCATTTGGAGTTGAAATGCTTTTCTGTTCTTTTATTAAATTTAGCACCTAGAACATTGCCAGGCATACAGTAGGCGTTCAATAAATATTTGTGAACGAATGACTGAATAACTCACCTTTAACCCTTGAGGCTGTTGAGAATTGGTTAAGCAATTTTTCTGTTCAGTGCTGGGCCCCGGGGCAGAGGGTCAGCATGAGGGAAATACACCGCTACCTCTCCCAGTCTGTTTTCTAAAATTTATAGTTTAGGATTAAGCCATTGTCATATTACAAATGATTTTATTACCTGATGGAAAAATTGTTAGCATGGAGAGGAACTGGTTTAAGAAAAAACTTGGAATAAATTTAAATTTTGACTACTTAGGTGTTTTCTTGGGCAATATTTTAAAATATCTTTTTTGTTAAGATAAATACATTAAATAAGTCTTCGTCTTAGGAGAAGATGCAGTAATTAATATGGAAAAAAGAAGAGAAAAATTAAATGCTTTTGGAAAAAAAGATTCCTGAAAAAACAAGAGCAAAAAACCATCAAAAGGGAATTCTCCTCTTCCAATGAACATAAAAAGTTCAGGAATTCAATTCAGGAAAATTCACTCTAACTCATCAAACATTTTTTGAGCTCTTGCTGAAAGTTTCTGTGCTGCGCAGCGTTACGGAGGTGAAGAGAAAGTATTTTCCTGGAAAATGTTTACTACCTAGTGTTTGTGGGGGTGAGGGAAGGGCAGGAGTGTAATAGTTAATAAACTTAATTCAAGGTAAAGTAAAATGTGTCCTAAGAAAGGGACAAACAGATTGTATGCCGCTGCCGCTATCAGGAGAGGACTCACCATCCGGATGAGCACTGAGGGGAGTCCAGAGGGAAGGCATTCCAAAGGAACAGCACAGCCTGAGCGAAGACACAAAGGTGGGACGATCTAAGGTGTATCTGGATTTTAGATGGATATCACAGTGATAATCCTATAAACTTTTATAGCCTAAAGATTGATATTAGCAATTTGAGAATGAAGCCGTATTAAAACACAAATAAATTCAGCTGTCTCAGAGTCCTTTTTTGAAGGAAGTAGGCTAGGATTATATACGTGTACATGTGAATTTATATACACACACACATATAGGGAAATATATAACATCTTTTAAAGTCTTTTTCTCATTCTCATTCTTTTTCTCATTGTCAAAAACTTGCCGGCTCAAAAGCACTTTACTATCTTTATCCACTTGTATCTGTGAGCTCCGTTACAGCAGTGGAAGTTCGATTCACGTAGGAACTCTGTAGTTGGGTTCTGGGAACATCTTCCATGTGCTTTTTGTTAAATAATATGTCAGAATATCAAGAGAACTGAGTTATAATGCTCAGCACTGGAATGCCGAATCTTTAACTACATATGCCTCCCAGCTACAATTTCATGTTTTTTTGAAAGACTAATCCAGGCATTACATTATTGTCAGTGCCTCCCAAAATATTCCTTGCCAATTATTCTGCTTGTTTTCAAAGGTTCTCTTAGTACAGGTATTTCCTGTTTTATTTCAAAATTAACGATAAATGATAGTCTTTTGAAGGTTTAGAGAATGAATTGTGGTCCAAGAAACGTTTTTTTATTATTGGATAGGCATTGCCTAAACTGTTCCAACGGTTTTCCTTCTCTCAAGTTGAAAAGGTAATTATTTTTTTCCATAGTCATACATTCTTGAGGACTTAAAGAATATATATTTTGAGAAGTTCGTTTGCCGAATATATTTTTAAAATGAAAACCTCACGATACTCTTTCACGATGAGTAAAAGTTTCACTTTTACATTTATTCAGTTCTGAAGCATTGTCTCTTTAATAGCAAACATCCTTGTCCTTAATCATTTTAATATGGGTTATTACTTTTTTTCTTTTTAATTGCCCAAAGACTTAAAAGACGAGAAACGTTTTTGAATGAACAAGCACCCATTTTAGGAAGAATCAGTCAATTATTTTCAACGTCAACATTGCTAGGGATGGGATGTTCTGCAAAAAGTCGGGTTCCTTTTACTTCTTCCTTTAAGGAAATGATAGTATTTCAAGAAGTCTTAAGAGTGGGGCAGGACCCGTGGCTGAGTGGTTAAGTCTGCGCTCTCTGTTTTGGCGGCCCAGGGGTTCGCTGGTTCGAATCCTGGGTACGGACATGGCACTGCTCATCAGGCCATGCTGAGGCAGCATCCCACATGCCGCAACTAGAAGGACCCACAACTAAAAATACACAGCTATGTACTGGGGAGCTTTGGAGAGAAAAAGGAAAAATAAAATCTTAAAAAAAAAAAAAGAAGTCATAAGATCAATTAAACAGTCCAGTTTCCCGTGTTGAAGGCTACCAATGCAAAAACTGAAGGGCAAAGAAGGAGCACTTGCAACTCCAGTGCAACAATTACAGTTTTATTCTTTTCCTGGGTAAATCAGAAGGGAGACCTTTTTCCTCGGGACCCTAAGGATATTCTACCTGATCCCTAAAATAGTGGCTGGAACTCTGTCTTACAAAGCTCTGAGCCTGGCTGGGGCCTCCTCTGACTCAGTACAATATGCTCACGGTCGGGGTGCTCTTTCTGGCCGTGACTGGATGTGTCTGGCACCGCTAGCAATTCCTGCAAACCTGGGCAGAGAACCAAAGACTCACACCTGGCCCTCTGGTCCTGTCCAAGGAGGAGGAAAACAGGGCATGCTGAAATTCGACTGCCAACACGACCAAGGCTGCCTGGCCCTCTGCATGCCTTTGTTCTGGTCCTGAAAGATCACGGAGACCCAAGGTCACACCCAAACCTGGTGGAGATCCTCTCTTTCTCAGCTGCTGCTACTGCCTCTGAGGTTTGCAAGCTCACTTTATGTTCATAGCACATTTTTAGATCACCAGTTCTATATTGGATCTGAAAAAATGTTTTTAGAACATACATTTCTACACATATATGTATGTTCTAAAAATAAACTTAAGAGCATTAAGAGTGTTCTTTTCAGAATTTCATTGTGATCCTGTGCTCCTTTGGGCAACAATGAGATATTTTAATACTTTGGTGGTATTGATGTCTTTACCTTTATTGAAGTTATTGAAATGCTTGTCACAACCACCTGGTGGGTTGGCAGTTAGGTTTATATGCTGAGAAGTGGGAGGAAAAGCAGTAATGATGAAAAAGACATTTGAGTGCTACTCTTGCCTCTGGCTGGTTTACTTTGGATATCGTAAACCCTTTTTCTCGGGATCTAATATTTGGGAGTATGCTTGGGAAAACAGAGCTTCAGGAAAAGCTAAGAATGACCTCTCTTTGGCCGACTCGTTCCGACTTTAAAGTAATATGTCTTTACAGAACACTCAGAGAGTTCAAAGTCTGATTTTGTTTTCCCCATATTTCCTATTATAGAAGAAAAACAGCATTGTAACCCATGCGTTTGTTTAATTCCTACTTTTATTTCAATAGGGTAAGCACTGTATCCTTTTGTCATAGGAGAAAGAGTGATAGATAGCATCGTTCCTTTCTTACAGCCTCACAAGCTGCAGAAGTGGAATTAACGTTCTTATCAGATAGGCCGCTCCGTTAGCCTGGTTCTAAGGAACGCACACAGAAACATGAGAATATTCCATAGTGTCAGGACCATGTCGCAGAAAGAATGCAGCCTTGGATTTGAAACCTGGACGAGATATTTGACTTTTCGGAGGTAAGTTTCCCCTAGTAAAACGGCGATAATGCCTGCCTTAGGGTGTCTTCATTATGATGAAATAAAATCACGACTGTCAAACTGCTCCCATTGTACTTGCCACATAGTAGGCACTGGGCCCCCTCCACAGGTTCATTAGTATAATTAGCAAATTGTTCCTGTCTGGTCTCAGGCCATTTTCAAAGTGCAAATTTTGTGTTGTCCAATTTCCTCCTCCAGCTCCTGCTGCTAAGTGACCTCAGGGCTACATGATCAAGGCTTCCTTCCTACTTTCCAGAGCCCCAATCTTTGAACCTGATAGATTTTCCAAATTCTGCTTTCCATTTTATATCACACAACTCGTGACCCTGCTCCCACAAGGCCCCATGGGGCAACTTTCCTGTTTTCCTCACCCCCTCTCTCCTGCTGCAGCGGGAAGACCAAACAGCTGCCTGGATCAGGGTACTTGCTCAGGATCCTCTGTCCCAGTTCTGCAACTGGCTGAATGCTGGAAAGATCTGGGAAGCTGTTTACTTACCAGGTATACACTGATTCTGATTCAGCAGCACACAGGAAGTGTGCATGGTGATGTCACACATTTAGGTGGACTAAATCACTACCACTTAAAGATACGAAGAATACTCATTTTTTTCCCTTGTTTCACTTTGTAAGTCTTCTAGGGACCCCATTTTCTTCCAATTTACTCTAAGTCACGTAATCTCAGTCCTCTTGTTCTGATGACTAATCCCCTTGGCTTTTCCATAGAGCCTCCAGTTTGCCAAATCACACTGTTCCTGAAAAACTTTTTCTAGCCCTCCTGCTCCTCTGTCGTCCACCTCTTCTCTAAACTTGAAGGAACTACTCATTCTCATCTCTGCTGGATGTCCTCCAGTCTTCCCTCCTTACCATTAGGGCCCGCTGGATTCTTATCTCTGAACTATCCTCAGCGCCATCACTTTCTCTCCCTGCCTGGACATTCCTGCGGGCCTTGGCTGCTAGAGTAATATCTTCTCCTGGTTCTCCTCCAACTGCATTCAAAATCTAGCGGGAGCTGGTTGCCTGCCTGGGCTCCAGCCTGGCCTAACCCTTCCCCCTCTTGGCAGGACTTGCCCCCAGGGTGTGGTGACAGAGGGCTCTGCTGTTGCCATCTCCACTGCTGCCAGCTGAGGCTTGCCAGGGTTGCCATAGAATCGGACTGCTAAGTTCCAGGCCCTGAGAAGGCTGTGGAAGCACTCTGGCCTCTGGACCAGGCTGGAGACAGCCCCTCCTCAAGGGTGGGGACATGCGGTTGGGGGAAAGTCTTTCGGCTGCAAGCTGGCAGGCTGTCAGTGCCCGAGGGAGATCTGTAGGAATGTGGGGGTCAGGGAAGAAAGGCTGGCATAAGGGTCAGTGCCATTTTTCTTATGACTAGATTGTCACCTCCATGAGAATGCCTCCATACTTCCAGCCCTATCTTCTCACCAAACTGAAGCCGGCATCTTTACTGCCCACTGGACACCTCACCCCCACCCCCTGCCCCATCCCTGATGTCTAGCTTTAAAACAAAACTCATCATCTCTTCTCCAAAACCTCTCCCCTACTCCACACTTCCTTATGTTAGTGATTATATCTTACTCTTTCTTACTCAGGCTTGAAAATATGCACTCATATTGGCTTTCTCTTCTCCTTACACCCCAGCCTATGACCAATTCTTTGTAATGTCTCCTTTGAAATGTCTCTTTTCGTTTGCATTGATTTTATGAGTTTTAAGTCAGAAGAAATCAATAATATTAATTAATTAATAAGAATATATATACCCACCTACCTGCATATGTGTATATCATTATACAAAGATATTAAAAAATACCACTTACTGAAGTCAATATACTCTACCCAAAAACTTCAATGAATTCTCATTGCTTAAAAAGACTAAAATCAAACTTTTTGATTTCTTTCATTTCACCTTCAAAACTCATCACAATTCAGTCCTTCCTTGATCACATCTCCATTATCCTCCCTCTGTTCCTTGGAAGGAAATTGTTGCTCCCACCAATCAGATCTCTTCATTGTCCACTTCTTCAGCAAGTGTTGACCGAGCTCTTTGGCTAGTGCCTTCTGTGGGCACCGTTCACTAGACGCGCTGCGAACGCGTCTGCCCCCACCTGGTTTTCATCTCAGGCTCGGGTCAAGCCTCATTTCCTTTTCCAAAGCCTTTCTGGGCAGCTCCAGATCTGTCTTCCCCTATCCACTTTGACCTTTATTTTCCCCAATATCTCGGTTACTTCTTGGTACCCACCTTCTATTCTCCTTTATTTTGCCCTTTTGTTTGAGTAGACTTTCTATCAATATCTTTTTTTGCTTACATGTCTCTCTAACAAGATAAGAAGTTCCTTCCTGTCAACAGTTCTCAAATTTTCGACCCTGATTGGCAGCATCAGTATTACTTGGGAGCTTGTTAGAAATGTAAATATTCAGGCGCCATCCCAGACCCACTGAGTCAAAATTCTGGGCATGGGGCCCAGGAGGCTGTGTTAACAAGCCCCCCAGGGGAATCTGATGCTCCCTGGAGTTTGAGAACCCCAACTCCAGGTCGTGGGTTTGAGGATGAGGAGGGCCTGGTCTGCTGGTTTATTCGCCAAGCACAGTGCAAGATATGCGGGACCCTTTTCTTTCTGATGATGTAGTCAAAAGCATTTGGGAACTCTAAGCCTTCATTGCCTACATATGTCATGATTTATTTTATCCTCCTCTTTTCAAAAATTACTTGAACCAACTGAAAAAGATGGTAAAATGGAAAACAGGAACAAAGGAAAGGAGGAGGAGGCAAATATGCTAACCACGAGAGAGTTGCTATTGTTCTCATTGTATCTCTGAGCTTGCTGGAAGCAAGGAAAAAAGGGGAAGTATGTCTTTCTTGTTCCGTTTCTACCAGAGGAGGTAAAAATTCTATTTCTATAAGTAAATTAAAAAAAAATTTCCCATGTGGAACCATCTAGAGGGGCTACTTAGAGAGTTAAAAGATAAGGTCCAAAGGTTTTATAACATGCAGCAATGGTTTTCACCTGACTGGTTTGTGTTTATTATCACAATTATACAACTGTGCCAAGGCTTAGCATGTAAGAAAGAGGAGCTATGACTAAACTGGTGACAAGGACACTGCCATTTCTCATAATCTGGTGGCTGGAAGGGAGGAGTTAATTTTCGCCAGCAAGCTAAGCACAAAGAAAATACTGTGGAGTGTTGTCTTGGAGTGTGATACATTCTAAGTGGGCCCTGTTGGAGGCAGGAAGGGTGTGGGAAGAGGGATCCATTATCCACAGGAAAGAGTAAACATCTAAAGGAGGGCGGCCCTGTGAGAGGTCCCAGCCTCTGTCTGACTGGCCCCAAGGTCACTGAACCTGAACAAGGTGAGTTTGGACTGGAGCACGGATTCCACATCAAGTAGAGGACTGAGCCAAATGCAGTGAGACTGGAACCGGCAAACAGAGCATCTCAGAGATTAGACAAATCTCTCCCGGGTGATATCTACCACGGAGAAGAGTTTACGAGAAGACATGGGCTTTTATTATTGTGCGGATGGCGTGCTTTTATTTGGTGCTTGCCAATAAGGACATAATAAGGCTTTCCTGAAATTAGAAATTTAAACCAACACCATTGCACAAATTCAGGGCTGATTTTACATAGGATTAGGACGGAAATGAATTTATCTTCATTAAGTCCCTATCGATTTTGGGTACGGCTCTCTGTATCCACAGTCTGGATCCTGCTCTCTCCAACTTGACAACCTTATGACACATGGATGCCAACTGGGGGAAGAAGGGAGCTTAGTTCCTAAGTACAGAACAGCTCTTGACTATGGCGTGCTTCTATCTGTCTAAGTAATCTCGCACAAGAAATTTTCCTGAGGACAGCACTACAGTGAGTCTCCAAATGTTTGGTAGACTAAATAGGTGAGGAAGAAGAAAGATCACAAAATTTACAGTCAGGATTCCAGACTCTCCTTTACTAGCTGTGTGACCGCATTAGATGAGATAAGGTATAAAAATGCCTTGAAAGTGCTGTGTACTTTGATTATTTCTTATACATGGTCAGGGAAATTAATCTTTTTTTTTAGACTTCAAATATAATTCAGACTAAATTAAGAGAAAAGGGCTACTGTGGGGGAATTGTATGTACATTTTCTGGGGTGTGCCACACATTCCCAAAGTCTCGATTGACCCCGAACCTCAACTTACAGGGTATTTGCCTACTGAGTGCCTTGTTCTTGCCAGGTGCTGTGCTAAGTAAACAACCATTTCACAAGTGAGGATATTGTAGAGCCGAGATGTAAATACTTTATCCAAACTCTCAGAAAGACTAGAGCTTTTTAGACAGAGCTTCCACTAGAAGAGATGAAGACAGAGAACAATATTAACAACAACAATAACAACAATAATAATAGCGATAGCAGCTGACTGAAATCCCAGCACTTTGGCAAACATTTTACATGGGTTGTCTTTCTTTTTCAGTTATTTTATTGAGGTCATAATGGTTTGTAACATTGTGTAATTTCAGGTGTACATTATTATTTATCCGTTTCTGTATAGCCTGCATCATGCTCACCCCTAATAGTCTAATTTTTATCTGTCAGCATACACATGTGCCCCTTTACCCCTTTTGCCTTCCCCCAACCCTCTTCCCCTTGAGTAACCACTAATCTGTTCTCTTTATCCATGTGTTCGTTTATCTTCCACATGTGAGTGAAATCATGCAGTATTTGTCTTTCCCCGTCTGGTTTATTTCGCTTAACATGACCCCTCAAGGTCTATCCATGTTGTTGCAAATGGGACGATTTTGTCTTTTTTATGGCTGAGTAATATTCCATTGCATATATATATCCCCCAGATCTTCTTTATCTATTCATCAGTTGACAGGTAATTGGGTTGCTTCCACATCTTGGCTATTGTGAATAATGCTGCAAGGAACATACGGGTGCATAAGTCTCTTTGAACTGTTGATTTCAAGTTCTTTGGATAAATACCCAGTAGTGGGACAGCAGGTTCATATGGTAATTCTATTTTTAATTTTGTAAGAAATCTCCATACTGTTTTCCATAGTGGCTTCACCAGTTTGCATTCCCACCAGCAGTCTATGAGGGTTCCCTTTTCTCCACATCCTCTCCAACATTCATTATTTTTTGTCTTGGGTACGTATAGCCATTCTGACAGGTGTAAGGTGATATCTCATTGTAGTTTTGATTTGCATTTCCCTAATGATTAGTGATGTTTGATGTTGAGCATCTTTTCACGTGTCTGTTGGCCATCTCTATATCTCCCTTGGGAGAATGTCTTCATATCCTCTGCCCATTTTTCGTTCGAGTTGTTTGTTCTATTGTTGTTGAGTTGTATGAGTTCTTTATATATGCATGATCTTGTTTAATCATCAGAACAATCTTGTGAGATGAGTATTAGTCACCAGTTTTAAAGTTGAGGAAACTTACGTTCAGAGTCTTGAAGGGATGTGCCCAAGAAGATTCAGCGGGGACTGAAATCCATCTTTCCTTGGGGCCTTGGTTTTCACTCTATGTTCTACTGCCTCCCAGAGTAGAGCAGGGAGAAGAACCACCAGGGTTCTCACTTCCGAATCAATGAGTTCATCAACATCAAATTTCCGAAAAAAGTTTTCTCTAAAATTTAGGTAAATTTAAGTCTTTACCAAAATTCAAGGACTGAAAAGATAGCAATCTATACAGATGTTTCCCTAGTTTCTATAGTGGCTTAGGTTTATATTATATTTAAATGGAATCTAAAACGTCCCATTATCTATAGGGAAAAAAGGACGCTAACTGCATTATTCCCTCCAAACTAGCATTATTTTCTCTAATATAAAATATAGTTTCAATTGATCATTCCTTTTTCTGATCCTTCTCTTACTTTCTTTGGGATACTAGATTCATCTTCATATCAAATGATCTGGGTAAGGAAGAGAAGCAAGGTGAGGAAAGGGACTCTTTTGCTTTCTGGAGAGTAGTTGGCCTGATTCCGTGAAAAGAATGTATAGACGATCAAGCATATTTTTTCCCTCCAAATTGTGCTTGTTAGTTCCTACTTCCCAGCAAGACTTAGCTACATAATTTGCGGACCCAAAGCAAAATAAAAACTAGGACGCCTTTTTCAAAAATTATTATGAATTTCAAGATAGCAACAACAGGGCATAAATGGGCATGCAAAGCCCCCCTAAGTGGGGGTGCCTATGTGACTGTGCAGGTCACAAGCTCATGAAGCCGGCTCTGCCCCTCAGTACCATTGTAGCTCCAGGAACATACCAGTGACAAACTTAGCTTGGTTTAACCAAGAAATAAATATCTTTGGTGAGCACAGAGTTGCCCCTTTTGTGATGCCTGGCTAAGGAGTCCAAGGAAGGATACTTGAAGCTTTGACTATCAGATTCACTGAAGGCATTTTGTTTCTGGAATGAGAGCTTGGATAGGTGCATAATTGTTATAAGTTATTTCCTTGTAAAAAGCCATTCAAGTGTTTTATTTAAGCCAATAAGCAGAAGGAATATTTTTAAATGTAAATGTCATAAGGTGAAACAACAATATTGAATTTTTTTATTTTGCCAAAGAAAGAGTATATATATTTGGTTTATGATCTGGTGGCTATCATTGCTTAGTGGATTAACCTAGAAACGACCCAGATTAGGTCATGGAATAAAGCACTTGTCTTGAGGCTTGTCTCTGCGTCTGTGCATCCTCCATTCACCCACAAACTAGGGAAGTAAGGAGAGAAATGGAGGAAGGGTGAAAACCCAAGAATAGTACTTGTCTTTTATGTATAACTCTAGATATTTTTTTAAAAGGTAAAAGTTTGCAACATTTTAAAGGAGATTTTCCTGAAAAAGTAGTTTAACTAGTTAGAATAATTATTTTTTAGAGGAAAATTTAAAAGATTGCCTTGTCTCCTAAAATTTTCATTACTGACAAATAAAGAATATTAAAAAATGTAAATCTTTGAGATACATCTTCTCCCTTCGCAGTTTCCACATAGATTCTCACTCAGGGCCTTTAAAATATATAAAGGGAAATTTTAAAAAGTAATGTAAACAGCCTAAGTCGAAAGTGCAAAAAGATAGACACTTGATGGAACCCTGAAAAATAATAATCAATCTATCTGGTTTAAAGCTTTTAAATGAAGTGATCAGTTTTCCGAGGGTGGGGTCTAGGGTAGAAGAAGCAGTGAGCAAAATGCTATAAAACTGTCACCTGGAGGAATGATCTCTTCCTCTGCGAGGAGTTTATACTGGGACTGATGGTCAGGTCTGCTTGTTAAATGTCATCTTGGGAAGCAGAAGGTGCCTTTGAAAGCATAGAATACAGTCAATGAGATAAACAGTGATCGAGCACTATGAATTTTCAAATTTAGTGAAGGGGTTAGAAGAAATAAAGGGGTACATTTTAGAAGTAGGGAACAGAAAACTGAGGGAAGGATTAGCTGCCTACAAAAGCATGCTGCTCAAGGAAAAGCCAAGCAATCACTTATGGAAAACACAATTTAGGGGGAAAGATTAGAAAAAAATATTAAATATCTTAAGGGTAGATTGTATACAGGTACCTAGTATAGAAACATTGGCTTGAAGTAGTCAATAAAAATTGAGGTTAGGTCTTCAAATACAAACTGAATTAGATGATTCAGAAAGACAATTTCCTGGAATTGCCATAAAATTGAGGTAGAAGTTGAAGCTGGACGTAAACAGTAAAAATTATAGGTCTTAGTTAGTGACTTCATTTTCTGTGGTTGGATATGGTGTTTATCCTATTTATATTCACTCAACAAAACATTCACTGGGCATGTCCTGGGTGCTGGACACTGGGGCTACACTCAAATGTGAAGGTGAATGGAGGAGTAAGG
Organism: Equus caballus; assembly: GCF_041296265.1. Classification (NCBI taxonomy): domain Eukaryota; kingdom Metazoa; phylum Chordata; class Mammalia; order Perissodactyla; family Equidae; genus Equus; species Equus caballus. The sequence continues at coordinate 49,717,530 of NC_091706.1, forward strand.
GAGGAAATATTTTTCCCCTACCCGTCTTAGGTTCTCAGCTGGGACTCTGTAACAAAAGACAGATTAACAAGAGACAAATACATATATATTTATTTAATGTAAGTTTTATGTGACACAAGAGTTCTCATAAGGAAATGAAGACCCCAAGAAATGGCAAAAGCCTAAGTGCCTATAAATTAGGTTGAACCAAGAGAGGCAATTGTGGAAAAGTAACTAAAATATATGGGGAGTCTAGAGGGAGATAAAATCTGTACAGAATTCTCTCTGCCTCAACTCCCCATCTCTGGTGTTAAGAATGTTTCTTTCCTCCTGGAATAGGGAGGGCATCTTTCACATGGCAGTTTTATCTTCTGCTTTCAAGAAGAAATGTAGGTTGGAGTGCCTTTCTTGAACCTGCTATTTTTCAACTTCCTGTAGCTTGAAATAATCTTTATGCCAAGGTGGCGAATTTTGGGGTGGCATATCCTGCCACCCTTCAGGAGGAAATGATAGACAAAGATGTAATGAAAAGAGCATGGCAAGTGCAATAGAGAGGCAGCACATGGCACTGAGAGGGGCCTCTTACCCAGAATGAGCTATGTGAATGCATGTGTGGAGGGATGCTCTTTGGAAGAATTCAGTTATCTTCCTAAACAGAGTGGTGTTGGATGAGTAGAAGTTGGCCACACTGCAGCAGGGGTGGAGGTGGTGGGCAGAAGCAAAGTGCAAAGGCACAAAGGTGAGAAACAGCGTGTTGGTGGTGTGAGCTTGGAACAACAAGCAGTCTAGTCTGCTGCTTTTGGAGCATAAATTGTAAAGCAGAGCTTGATGGGATGTGGTCTTGGAGAGAAAGCAGGACTTGGTGGTGGTGTGGAGATACAGCAGATTTTTAGACAAGGAAAAGTCCTCCTGATATTTTCATGGTAGAGAGTCCATGTTGGCTGTGTTACTCAGGGTGGGTTTGAGTAGGACTCATTGGGAGTTGGCACCACAATGTAGGGAGAGATGGTGAGGGCCTAAGGAAGACAAAGCCATTAGGAGGCAAAATTAGCAAGATTTAATAAAGGTTAGATGTGGGAGTTGGGGAGAGGGTGAGGAGAGGCTAAAATGGAGCTTAGGTGGTTGGGTATTTATGGTCCCACCAACTGAGTTAAGGAATGCAAAAGAAGGAGCGTGTATTTCTTGGTCAGGTTCCCCACAAGAAATAGGAATCACTCAGGTGGGCAATTTGAAGAGAGTTTAGTAACCAAGCTGTTTACAAAGATGTGGGCAGGGTATAAAGAAACTATGAAGAATAAGGGATCCCCCCAGGGCTAATAATAGTCCAGTGGGGGAAGGGATGCTGTAATCAACCCAAGACCTGGAGGGAAGGCTACTGGAACCTGGAGACAGAGGGGGCTGTCTGACAACAACTGAGACCTCAGTCAAGGAACAAGGGAGGCAGCCAGTCTGTTGCAGCCCTGCATGGGGGGAAAGGGAGAGAGCTAAACCCTGCAACCTCATTCTGGGGGCTCCCTCTGCTCTCCTGCTGGGATCTCTCATTGGCCAAGCTCAAATGGAAGTGGGAGCAGAGGGGAAGGAGGCCTAGCAGTGTACACAGGTGGAGTTGGAGGTTTGTGAGGGATGTCTAGAGGCTGTACAGGGAGAGAATGGGCTCCGGTGTCAGAAATGCCTGTATTTGCATCTGGCATTCACCACTTACTAGCTGTGTGAACTCAGACACATTTCCTAACTGTTCTGTGCTTCAGTTTCCTCATGCATAAAATAGAGAATAATACTAGTGCCCGCCCCATAGAGTTGTTGTGGATTATGGATGAGTTAACACATGTAAAGCATTTAGAATGATGCCTGGCACATGGAAAGCTGAGCCAGGAGGTGAATATGTGAATCCGAAGGTCAGGGAAGAAGGGAGATTAGATTCACATAGTTTTGACAGAAGTTACGATACTGAGCGAGATCACCCAGGGAGAGTTCAAGAGTAGCGCTGTGCTGGAGAAATACAATGCAAGCCACATACGTAACTTAAAATTTTGAAATTAAAAAGGAAAGAAAAAAAGAACACATGACATTAAAAAAAGACAACTAAAGAGGAATGGTTGAAATTAATTCTGATAATTTAAAACATGTATTTATTTACACAATGTTAGCATTTTAATATGTACTTAATATAAAAAATTAATGAGATACTTTATTTTTTGTACTAAGTCTTCGAAAGTTGGAGTGTATTTTCCACTTACAGCACATCTCAGTTTGGACTAGTACATTTCAAAGGCTCAGGAGCCACATGTGCCAGTGGCCACTATGTTGGATGGTGCTGGTCTAGAGTCAGAAAAGCAGGACGACCAGGAGAGGTCTCTGAAAAGCACTCATAATTAAGGCTCTGGGGTGGGATAAAGAAACTAGAATTTTCAGGAAAAGTTCTAAGAATCAGAAGAGCATGGTGCTGCATAAATTCAGCCTATGAAGAGTTTAAGAACTATATCATTGTAGAGAGTTTCAGATGCAACAGCCAGTTCTTTGAGAACAGGTCTATAAAATGCCTACCAAATTTGCCAAATTAAAGCTTGCTGGTGACCGTGGAAGGAATTGTTTTTACAAGAAAAATGGTAGCAAGAGGATGGATAGGAATGAGTTGTATGGTTGTGCTGGAGGGAGAGCTGAGGTCATGGGAAATTTTAAAAATTATTAGGGAGGAACAGCGCACACACCAGGCAAACTCACCCACTCATTTACTCACTCACTCACTCACTCACTCACTCACTCTCTCTCTAGCCCTTCTTCTGGGCATCACTTCTAGTGCAATATCCTCTTTACCAAGTTCCTGGCCTCTAGTCTTTAGTCTCATTCATCTCCTTTACACTTGTACCAGCGATCATATTAGGTCACAAATGTTAATGCTGGAAATTACCTGTCTGTCCAGCAAACATTTACAGGGCCAACTTGTACACTTGCTTCTTACTCATTGACATGCATTTCCCTCTTTTTCCTTTCCATAAGCCTCTTGTTCCCACTTTGAAATCTATGTGATTCTACAGATGAAGCATGTGACCTAGACTATTCCATCTCCTTTGACACATAGGTTGGTTCCTACATGGCATTTGACCTTACCCTGCCAATTAGAGTGAATTTTAAGTTCTGTTTGTAATGTTAGGATGAGGGCGTTCTCTCTCCCTAGAAGATGTGATATGCAGACATGAGACCTAGAATTGTTATAGCTATCTTTGCTCCATGAGGAAATGTAGTCTGAGGATAAAGTGAACACAGAGAGGAGAGCTGAGCCAAGAGAATCACGGAGAAATGAAGCCAGAGTTCTAATGATAGGAGGAAACTGGTTCAGACCATGCCTAGAGTATCTCTTGGGGGAATTTTGTTAGAAGAACCAATAAATTACCTTTATTTTTTAAACAAGATTGAATTGCATTTTCTATTACTTGCAACCAAAAATATGTACTCCAAAGCTTGCAATGTGCCTGTATTTGCACTAGAAGCTCGAGGTCATTTTACTACTTAAAACTCTTAAATGATTCTTATTACCTATAGTGATGTTGATAATCATAAAATCACATACAGGACAAAATCTAAGCTCCTTTTTAAGGTGTTTCAGGGTCAACAATCCCCTCCATAATATGGCCTTGCCTACTTGTCCAGCTGCATTCTCCTGTGGCATTTTACCCTCTGATAATAATGAACTGTTTGCAACTTTCCAAACATGCTTGGAGGTTTTAAAATATAGCCACAAATTATTCGAAATTCTTCCAACTGTGATGTGATATATATGTCTCATATTGAATCTGGGTGCGCTTATGACTACATTGGCTAAAAGATTGTAGGAGAAGTGATGCTTAAGTGGCTTCCAAAACTAGATCATAAGAGTTGTGCAGCTTACTACAGGTTTTACCAGAATACTTACTCTCTGGAAGCTTCCTTTTGGGGCATTTCCTCTGGGAACCCAACCACCATACTGTGGGACTCTCAAGCCATGTGGAGAGGCCACATGTAAGTTCTCTTATCCACAGTCCTAGATGAGCCCAGCCTTAGAATCATCCTGATCAGAATGTGAGTGAAGAAACCTTCAGATGATCCCAATCCTCTGGTACTAGAGTCATTCATAGCCATTTCTAGATTTCTAGATTCTTTCTAGATGAGGCCCAAGACATTTTGGAACAGAGAAAAGCTGTCCTTGCTCTGCTCTATCTGAATTCCTATTTCACAGGTCTATGAACATAATGAAGTGGTTGTTATTTTATACTGCTAATTTTGGGATCCTTTGTTACACACCAATAGCTAACTGGAATGGAATTTAGAATTTTAATTAAATTTATGTCTCTGTGGCAGAAACACCCTTCCCCTTGGTGCCCAGGCAAATCCTCATCTTATCCTATAAGTTTAGAATTAAATTCTATCACTTCACTCAAGTCTTCCTTTAACTCCTCAAGAGCCTTATGTTTTCTTTCTTTTATGTTCTCATCAGAAAACATTTATAAATTATCTTGAAGAATTTTAATTGTTTGGGGTCTGTTTTTGCACTGGAGTATAAACTCCTTGAAGGTAGGAGCCATGTCTTTTTGCCTTTCTGTCTTCAGGTTCTGATTGTAGTGTCTAGCACATAGTAGGTATCTATTAAGTGCAATAAAATGATATTTTCTGGGAGAAGTGTTATAGAGTTCAACCAAAGCCCTGCCAAGAACTGTGAAGGGTCTGAGAAATGTTAAAGAGTTCAGGGACAACATCGTCAAGAACTGTGAAGGATCTGAGATTTTACTGTAGACGTAATTGGATAAGTTAGCCTGCCACAGTTTGATGGATGGTGGCAGAAGACATGAGACTCTTTGATCAGAGATAAAAACTGTATTACTCATGACAATAGTGGTAGCTAGAGTGTCAGCATTTCTGCCCATTCCCCAAGTGCCAATTCCTACTAGGTGATGCAAATAGGGCCAGGTAGCACCTGAACATGCAGTGAGTTGCATTATAGGAGAGGAGACCCAAGCCTAGGGAACCTGAATCTTTTATAAAGGTCAGTAAACCTGCCTGCCCTTTGCCCTGGAGAGAGACATTATCTTGATTTTACTGGACAGTAAGCAAACTTTCCCTCTGCTCTGGAGGAAGATATTGTCTTCCAAGGCTGTTTGCTTAAACGTCCTTGAAAAGATAATCTGGAACAAAGGGAGTCATTCTGATGACAAGATGAGCAGAAATGTGAAAGACCTATGGAGATTTGTCTTCCAAAACACTCAAAGGAGAGTTCAGTTATCCTAGTTATTTTTAAGGTCATGGAAATCTTCAGAGAGGAAGGGATACTGAAACCAAGTCTTGAAATATACAAGTAGGTATTCACCAGGCAGATGGTATCAGTAAGACATTTTGTGAAGCAAGAGCAATTTGAGCAAAAGTATGGAGGAATGGTGACTTTGGGAAACTGAAGATGGTTTGGCATGGATGCAGTATGGAGTATGAGGGAGGAAGGGGACTAGTGTGAGATGGTTGAAGAGATAGGTCAGAGGCAGCTCACAGAAGGTCCTCTGTCCCATGACGTCGGGTACAGACTTCCTCCTGTGATCAACAGGGAGCCAGTGAAAGTTTTTAAGCAACTGAGGCATGTGATCAGATTTGTATTTTAGAAAGATCCATCTGGCTAATACAGAAAGGGTATTCCAGGCAGAAAGAACAGCATAAATGGAATGGAGATGTTAAAGTGCTAGGTAAACTGAGGGAACTGTAGCAGATCTCAGGACATGATGGTCGATGCAACATTCACCAAAGTAAATATTTATTAAGAGTGACTTTACAGTTTTCAGTCAGTCACCAGGTACCAATTGTTAAGCCGGGGCATAACCTGACAGAAGGCTAGGGGATAAAGTTTGGTCAAACCTTATTACTGAGAAATAGAAACTTTTGCCAGGGCCAGGACCCATGGCAGGAGGAGTTGTATAACTAAGGGATGGTTATGAGGATAAGCAAGATGGCAGGAGAGCACAAATGAGTTGGAAATGGGAACAATTAGGGTTTTAAAGCCAAGCTCTGTATCTCATGAGACAAATGAGGTACAAGCCAGGTTGGGGATAGTGATGCTATCAGGTTATACCAAAAAGGTGAGTTATCAATGGAACTTTTTTTAAATGAGGCGACTTGGGTCATCTTGCTCCAGACCCAACAATCTGATCTTATCACTTGATGGTAATGGTGACAAAAGTGACACAAGACAAGGACGTCATGGTCAGCACCTAAGGATGCAGAGAGTGGTCTTCTTTGGTTCAGCGTTCTCCAATTTTTCTCAAGAGTGAACACTTGCATAATGTGGGTTTGCTATATTGTTTGACCATATTACATTCTTTTATGGAGGATAAGAAAAAGAAATGGAATGGATGAAACTCATAGGTGTGTCAAGTGGCTTCTGAGATCTAGATAGATTTAGGGCCAGCTCTGTGGTGTAGTGGGTGAGTTTGGCGCACTCTGCTTCAGTGGCCCAGTTCGTGGGTTCAGATCCTGGGCATGGACCTACACCACTTGTCAGCCATGATGTGGTGGCAACCCACATATAAAGTGGAGGAAGATTGGCATGGTTGCTAGTTCAGGGCTAATCTTCCTCAGGCAAAAAAAGAGGAAGATTGGCAACAGATGTTAGCTAAGGGCTAATCTGCCTCAGCAAAAAAAAAAAAAAGATATAGATAAAATTAAATAGATGAGTTAAGTATAGGCAGTACATTAGTTATCTATAAGACCTGTTAAAGATAGATAGAATAGTTGGAATATATAATAAAAAAGATACAACCAAAAGAATGCTGATAGATAGATAAAAGTGTTTTATAGATAGATAGAGAAAAGTACCAAGAGACACAAAATATTCACAATATACTAAATAAACATGAGGCATATAAAGCACTCAGTGTTCAATATTGAGCACACAATATTGAAGCACTCAGTGTTAAATTGGCCACCCATTGGTGACATCATTCTTGCCCTGTGTTACCTCTACTCAAAAAAGATGCTCCGCAGGCTAGTTGGTATGCTATATTCTTTTCCTTGTATCTCTGAAGCATATGTTGGCTCTAGTCATCTTCCATCTTCTAAGCCCCCTTGCTTAAAGCTAACACTGGTCCTTCAAACTACACCATCACTGGAGAAGGTTGATGTGGCAGAAAGACAAGTTATATGCACATCATAACCCAGGATGCACATAGTGTGGTCCTTCCATCCTTTCAAAACTTTAAATATGTCACTCCATTGTCTTCTGGGTTACATGGTATCCAATCAGAAATTTACTGTACTGTAATTCTTACATAATGTGGTGTTTTTTTTCTCTGACTGACATCAAGATTTTCTCATTTTCTCTGGTTTTTGGTAGTTTGAATATCATATGTGTATGTGTATGTGTGTGTGTTTGTGTGTGTGTGTGTGTGTGTGTGTGCGTGTGGTGTCATATTTATCCAGGTTGATGTTCTCTGAGCTTCTTGGATCTGTGGCTTTATGTATTTCATTAATTTTGGAAACTTCTCCGTCATTGTATCTTCAAATATTTCTCCTGTCCTGTTCTCTCTATCATCCTACTGAAATTCCAATTATGTGTGTGTTACATAGTTTGATATTGACCAACAGCTCTTGGATGGTATATTCTATTTTTTTAAATATTTTTTTTTCCTATTTGTATTTCAATTTATGTAATTTCTATTATCCTATCTTCAGGTTCACTGATTCTTTTCTTGGCTGTTTCAAATCTACTGATAAGCCTGTCAAAGGGATTTTTCATCTTTTACTGTGTTTTTCATTTCTACCATTTCATTTGATTGTTTCTCACAGTTTCTATATTTATGCTGAAATTTCCATCTGTTTATGCATATTGTCCACCTTCCCACTAGAGCCTTTAACATATTAACTGTAGTTATTTTAAATTCTTTGTCTGATAATTTCACGATCTGGGTCATATCTGCATTTATTGATTGCTTTGTCTTTGAACACAGTATTGTATGTACTTGCTTCTTTGTGGTAAGTTTTGATTAAAAGCTGGGCATCTTGAATAGGACAGTAGTATTCATGCCTGAAAGTGGACATGCCTCTTCTTTGGCTGGCCCTTTAGTGTGGGGTGTTGAGTTAATTAATCAGAAGTTGAGCTGGGTTTATGTTTCATTATTGCTATGGTTACCTTCAGTACACCTTCAGTGCTGTTTTTAAATTCTTCTAGCTTATCTTGTGCTTAGACTGGGGCTGCTTTGCTGGAGAGTTTTCCTCAAAGTTTCCTCCACCTTCAGCTTTAGGTCTTCCCTTTGTGCCTGTGCCTCCGAGAGGGAACTCCCTCCATACTCTTGCCCGGTAGACTGCAGTCACTTCTTCCTCAGAGCTTGCCAGCGTGCTGGTGAGGGATGGGGACTTGGGTTCTCGGGTTCAATCTCAGTCGTAGGGGCTGTGTTCCTGGGTCATAGAGGTGGGAACTTCTCAGCGTTCTTGCCCCTCCCCCATTGATAGGGGACCTCTAAAGGACCAGAACACTTTCCTGCCCCTCTCCTAAGAGCAGAAGTTTGATTGCTTGTTTGTTTGTTCCCTTCCTCCAGCTGTATGGGTGCCCTGTGGGTGACGGGGTTTGTTACCCTTTGCCCAGTGGCTTAAGGCTTTTATTTCTCAAGGGAGAAAGGACTAGGTTGGGCTTTGAGTCTTTGCAGCAGTGGCTTCTGTTACCCTCTCTCAAGCCTGCACTTTCTTGGTCTCTCCTACCTCCAGTCTTTCTTGTGGGCGCTAAGTGAGACTAGAGGAGAGCCTGCAAGTGTGTGCCTACACTCAGCCTTTAGCAATCCAACAAACATTTTTAGCTGAAGTAAAGTCTTCTTACCAGATTGTATGGCATCTCATATCTGTCCCAGGCAAGCAAGTGCTTGTGACCCATCTCTCCTTGGATGTACCTGTTTTTTTTATTAGATTTTGGGTTAGCTAGTTGCCCTGCAACCTCAGCTATATGAAGAATTTTGGAAGTGATTTTGAAGATTACCTATTTTTTCTATTGTACAGGTGGGGACAATACTTTTTCCAGCTCTCTACATTCTACGTAGAAATTTGCACCCTACTCTAAGGGTATAACCTACCCCATTTTTTCCCCCTTTCTTCTCATTGTGTATTTTAAATTGATTTAATAAAATATGAGGTTTGAGCATCTTTATTTGATTTATGAGCCTCTTTGTTCCCTAACATCCATGAGATTTTGTCTGGTAAAGCACTTCTAGGCTATCACTGCATCAAGGTAATTTCCCACACAGCACCTATCAGCTTGGTGTGGACAAGGCTCCTCCCTGTTGAAATTATTTCCTGAGAGCCCAAGTTCTGCACTGGGGCATTTTTACTCATGAGTTTATAGCTGTATTGAAGAGTAATGCACTTTGTTACACTTTCACACGTAAAACAATTTGTCATTAAGACATTATGTATAAAACACACACACATATACAAACATATACAACAATGACTAACTTTTTTTAGTTATAATAAACCAAACCTCTGTTCCTAGTTTTCTGGTCCCAGTTCCTTGAAACTAGAGAGCTATAAAGGACTTCAAGATTATTTTAATCCAAGTTCCTTCTTAAATAGTGAGGGTTCTGAGATCCAGATTTGTGGACAGTCATGTCTAAGGTCACAGAGCAGTTAGATCTGGGACCTGCCCTCTGGTCCTTGAGCCCCAAGATTTCAGGATTTAAAAAAGATTTCTAAAACTAAGAAGTCAACTCTCGTGGGAAAACGGCAAAAACATACAGTTGTCCTTTCATGAGCAAATGAGTTAATTTTCATTTGGCTACAAGTTGCAAGAAACTTGACCAATTCTATCTTCAGCATGTTACCTCATAAAACAAGTCTAGAGTGGATTGATGGTTCCAGGTATAACTGTTTAACAGTGTCAGGTTACTTATATGTCTCAACTCTGCCATCCCCATATGTTGGCTATTTATCCTTGGCTTCATTAACAATGGTTGCAAGATGGCTATTGCAGCTGAAGACACTACATTCTCATACAACCTCATTCAAGGCAGAAAGAGTTCTCCTTGCCTTTCTTTTTTCACGACAAAGTAAAATTCTTCTTGGGAGTCCTCCCATCAAACTTCTTCTTACATCTCAAACCTCAATAGGTTTACACGCCCACCCATAAACTAATTTTTAGCAAAGGAGACTGGGGTTATTTTGCTTGCCTTAGAGCTAAGTCTAAACTGTGTGTAGATTAACTCTTGGGAGTGGCAAAAGAGCCCGTCTTCCCTATACACCTTGCTTCCTTGGTGTTCTATGCTAAAGACAAAGATAGGACTAGCCATTGGGTATAGCCAACCATGCCAGACTCAATGTTGTTCAATAAGCGATACTTTGCTGCATTAAAAATAACCACAATGAAATAAAAGAGGAACAATTAGGTTTGGAAAAAGTAATACTTGTTCCACCAAATTTATGAAATATTTCTAGGCATTCAGTTGGGGGTGGTCTTTTACTATAGCATAGTTACAGAAAATACACCCGGCTTCTTCATGTTGAATGTCACGAGGAGAAAAACAATCAAGTGATAATGAAATCAAGACTTACGTTACGGTGTGATTGAATTATCTAACATGCCTATCGTTCTTTTAAAAAGCCTGGGAAAAATCAAAAGAAGGTAAATTTAAGGCGAAGGGACTGCTACTGTTTTTAGTATCAAGAGATCTTCATTCCTCAGATATTAGCTTAATAAAGATTGTAAAGGAAAATTTTTATTTAGTCTGTATGTGTTTACCCTAACAACTTCAAGCAAAAGTAAGACAAATAGAATTATTAAAACACAGCGGTAGAGAAAGGGAAAGAAAGATGCCACAGGCAAAGGTACAGAAATGGTCTAGGAATTTCTCCAGTTTCCTTCTCCTACCTTCTTTTCACATCAGGCTGCCTCTTTCTGGGACTTTAAACATAAGCGTGATAGTTAATTTTATGTATTAACCCGACTGGATCACAGGATGCCCAGATATACAGTTAAACATTATTTCTGAGTGTGTCTGTGAGGGTGTTTCTGGAAAAGATTAGCATTTGAATTGGTAGACTGAGTAGAGCTCTTTCCAGCTTGGGGGGGCATCATCCAATCTGTTGAGGGCTTGAACAGAACAAAAAGGTGGAAGAAGGGAGGATTCACTCCCTCCGCCTGATTGTCAGCTGGAGCACAGAGCTTCCCTTCTGCTGGGCACTCAGTTCTCAGGCCCTCACACTGGACTAGAATCTCTATCATCAGCTTTCCAGCTCTCAGGACTTAGAACTGGACCACTGGCTTTCCTGGGTCTCCAGCTTGCAGATGGCAGATTGTGGGACTTCTCAACCTCCATAGTTGAGTGAGCCAGTTCCTTATTATAAATCGCGTTATAGAGATAGATGGATAAATAGATAGAAAGATAGATAAATACAAAGATAACCTATTTGTTCTGTTTCTCTGAAGAACCCTGACTAGTACAGTAGGTTATATTATTGTCACATCTAGGTTTAATTTTGATCTATTTTCTCCTTGTGACCTTGAATACACACCTCCAGTCAGACTGGGAGCTTCTCCCTTTATATTCCCATGAGCACTTCACTCAAACATCCATTAGTGTCACTTTTAACACCAGGCGACACATATAATTATCAGACTCTAGGTTTGCATCTCCATTATTAAGTTGATTTCTGAAGGAAACGGACTTCCCTTATTCATCTTTTTATCCCCAGTGTCTAAAACAGTCATTAAGAAATTCAGTGAATGTCTGTAAACTGACCCGTAAATAACATCTACTATGCAAATTGTTGTAAGATTGTGTATGTGACTGGGTATCATAAACTGAAAGTGCTTCTCAGATATTGATTATTATTATGAGCTGGATTGGCTTTGGTGGAAGGGCCAAGCTAGTAACATGACTTCTATTAAAATCAATGGTCCTGTGACAAAGTAATTATAGTCATAACCACTGTTGTGCATTGGATGCTAACATAGCAGTGCTTTTGGCTATGGTTTCCTGATGTGGACAATTGTTCTTTCATTTTTTTGCAGGGAATGATTTGCCCTGAGCTAACATCTGTTGCCAGTCTTCCTCTTTTTTAAAAATTTCTTCTCCCCAAAGCCCCTGTGCATGGTTGTATCTCCTAATTGTAGTCCTCCCAGTTCTCTTGTGTGGGCCACTGCCACAGCATGGCAACTGACAGAGGGGTGGTGTGGTTCCACGCTGGGGAATGAAGTGGGGCTGGAAACGGTGAGAGTGCCAAAACTTAACCGCTAGACCATCAGGGCTGGCTGCAATTTCTCTTTCTTGTAGCAGATCTCTGGGCCTTGAGGTTTGTATTTCTTGACTCTGATCTTCATATTCTGCCCAGATCCTGTCAGCTCTCTTCTCGCTTTAGGGCCTGAAGTCTGCTTTTGTTCTTCCAGATGCTGCTGAGGACCTGCTCTACCCGGGACTGACCACCTGGAACGGAAGGCTGCAACTGTTTGGCTCCAATGATCACTCTTTCTTGGGGACCTTTTCAGTTATGTCCTGTCCACTGGATCAGAAACTGTTGAGTGTTGGTGTAAATTAAGGTTAAGCCAAGATGTTTTGGCAGAAATTGACAAGCCGATCCTAAAATTCATATAGAATTGCAAGGGACCCAGAGTAGCCAAAAAAATTTTGAAAACAAATAAAGCTGGAGGATTCACACTTCTCAATTTCAAAACTTACTACAAAGCTGTAGTAATTAAGACGGTGTAGTACTGGCATAAAGATAAACATACAGATCGATGAAATAGAACTGAGAGTCTAGAAAAAAACCTCTTATGTTTATGGTGAATTGATTTTTGATGAAGGTGCCAAGACAATTCAATGGGGAAAGAATAGTCTTTTCAGCAGATGGTACTGGACAGCTGGATATCCACAGACAAAAGAATGAAGTTGAACCCCTACCTCACACATATACGAAAATTAGTTCAAAGTGGATCAAAGACATAAATGTGAGAAATCAAACTATAAAACTCTTAGAGGAAAACATAGGCATAAACCTTTGTAACCTTGCATTTAAGCAATGGTTTCTTAGAAATGACACCCAAAGCACAAGTTGAAAAGAGAAAAAAAAAAATTAGACTTCATCAAAATTAAAAGCTCTTGTGCTTCAAAGAACACCACCAAAAAAGTAGAAAGACAAATCATAGAATGGGAGAAACCGTTTATAAATCATGTATCTGATAAAGGACTTGCATCCAAAATATATAAGAACTCTTACAACTCAACAACTAAAACACAAGCAACCTCATCAAAAAATGGGCAAAAGATGAGAATAAACATTTCTTCAAAGAAGATATACAAAGGACTAATAAAGATACAGAATGATACTCAGCATCATTAGCCATTAGAGAAATGCATATCAAAATACAGTGAAATACCATTTCACACCTACTAGTATGGCTATAATCAAAAAGATAATAACAAATGTTGGTGAGGATGTGGAGAAACTGGAACACTCATATGTTGCTGGTAGGTTTCTAAAATGATGCAGCCACTTTGGAAAACGTTTTGGCAGTTCCTCAAAATGTTAAACGTAGATTTACCAGAAGATGCAGCCATCCTACTCCTAGGTATATACCCAAAAGAACTGAAAACTATGTCCACAGAAAAACTTGCACATGAATGTTCATGGCAGCATTATTCATAATGGCTCAAAAATGGAAACAACGCAGTATCCATCAACTAATGAATGGATAAACGAAATGTTGTGAATCCATAAAATGAAATAATATTCAGTAATAAAAAGGAATGAAGTACTGATATGTGTCGCAACATGGATGAGCCTTGAAAACATTATGCTAAGCGAAAGAAGCCAGTCACAAAAGGCCACACATTGTATGATTCCATTTATATGAATTGTACAGAATAGGCAAATACAAAGCGATACAAACTAGACTAGTGGTTGCCAAGGGCTGGGAGGAGGAAGAAATGGGATGTGACTGCTAATGGATATGAGGTTTCTCTTTGGGGTGATGAAAATGTTCTGGAATTAGATATTGGTGATATTTACACAATTCTTCGAATATACTAAAAACTGCTGAACTGTATACTTTAAAAGGCTGAATTTTATATATGAATTATGTCTCAATAAAGCTGTTAGTAAAGAAAAAAAAGATAAGCTGAGATTTCCTTTCACTCCTCAGGATACTTGGATTTGTAGTTCCATGGGAGCTAGGAGACTTTGTGCTTCCGTAGGAACTAGCTCTGAAGAGGTGTTGGTTTGCTAGACTTTGCTGTTACTCCTCCGCTCCCCTCCTGCCCCAGGCCTGATTCTGAGGTTCCCACACACTGTATTGACAAGTCTGAATGAGACTATGTTAATGAAATATTATTCTGTCAATCAGCAACAGTATTTTCAGACTCCTTCATGAATGAAATACACACTATTAAGCTGCAGTAGTATATTTTAATCCGTATCTAAACATTTCGGTATATTGATTACATTGGATTTTTTTTTTAACGATCAATGTCACTAGGTCAGATAGCTGGAATAATTAAAAGATGGACATGTCATAGTGTTTGCATAAAAACTTAACCTATTTTTAAAGATTTCATTTTACTCATTGCAGTTCTCTGCTCACTGCTGCTTCACTACCATTTCCCCGAAGAAGTTTCTTGTTCAAGAAACAAACATAATATTAAATGGTGAAAAGAAAGTTATCCTTATTTGAAAGTCCTTCAAGTTGGTTTTAAAAATGAAATCTTAAATTTGCCCTCTTTCCCCAAGCTGTGTATCCTCCAGGAGGCTTGGGGGCAAAGTATAATTATGTGGAATTCATTCTTGACATGTTCCTGAAACCTCTATCCCTCTGTTCGGCAACCTTTATTTCAACCAAATGGAATATAATATCATGGTTTTTTTTACTGAACAAATACAATTTGGGTCTGAAATGAATGACACTGCACATCACCAGGCATATCGGGAAGGCTGTTTCTAACGTACACTAGACTCCTAATTTCTGCTTCAGTCTTCTGAGGCCTGTTGCTAAATCCCTTTCTACATTAAAAACACTAACCACACTCTCCGTTTATCTGACAGACTGCAAAACAGCAGAGAATAAAAATTTTGCTTGGATGTCATGTCTTCACTGCATATCCAGCAGCCACACACAATGATGGTCAGTAATGACTGAAATATGGCACTAAATACAATCCCCTCCATGTGAATTGAATTAATTGATTTATTAGGTGCAAAATAGCCAGGTGGATTTAAGCTAATTAAGAATTTGATTGCTAATTGCCAACAAGGGGGGACTTTTAAAAAAATGAGTAAGTTGAATAAGGGATATACTTGTAGCACGTATGAACTGCAGGCTGCCTCGAGCGAGGAAAGCAATGAGGGGAAGGTAGTGGCAGCAACTATGGTGTCTGAGCAGAAATAAAACAGCCTATTCTCTCTGCGATCCATGAATGTTTCTGGTAGTGTCACCTTCTCTTAGTAGATACTCTTAGGAAAACTTGGCAAAACACAAAAAAGGAACATGTAAATAAGAAAGATCCTCAAAAAAGATAGACACGTGAAGTGTGAAATAACAATAAATCAGGATGACCTGCCCTACTAAAGAAATGATGTGGAATAATATAATATTTTATTATATGTTTTTGTATTCATCCATTTATCTATCCTATACATTTGTCCACCCACCCATCTAACTATTCATTCAAAGTTTGTTGAATATTTTATGTACACTTTTATATCCCACTTCTTTACTTGATATCATACCTTAAGGATGTCAAAATGTTAGTAAAAACATCTTATAATCATTTTTTTCAAACATTTACTTAGTACTCTTTATGTGCTGTGCAATGTGCTAAGCACTTACAGAAATGATCACCTTTAATCCCAGCAAAAAACTACAGGTGAAGAAACTGAAGCTCACAGGTTTTAAGTAATGTGTCCAGGAACACAAATCTGGCAAGTGGTAGAACTGGGATTCGAACACAAGTATACTTGTTTGTCACCAGTGCTCTGGTGCTTAACTATATCCCTACATGGCTTTTCCATAAATCTTTATAAAGGCTGTATCACATTTCAATGTTTTGATGTACTATAATTTGTGTCATTATTCCCCTATTTTTGGGCATCTAGGTTGCTGCTTTTTTTTTTTTTTTTGCTATTAAGTAAATATTGTTGTCATGAGCATACTTATATATCAATTTATTCACTTCTCTGATGATTTCTTGACCATTTGCATATCTCCTTTGGAGGAATGTCGATTTAGACGCTTTGCCTATTTTTAAGCTGGGTTGTCTTTTTATTATTGAGTTGTAAAAGTTCTTCATATAATCTAGATGCAAGTTGCTTAGCAGGTATATTGTCTGCAAATACGTTCTCCCATTCTATGGGTTGTCTTCTCACTTTCTTGATAGTGTCTTTTGAAGCACTTCTAAGATTGTCAGGTCTTACTTTAGGTCTTTAATCCATTTTGAGTTAATTTTTTATATGGTGTGAGGTAACTCGTTCTTTTACATGTGTGTATCCAGTTGTTCCAGTACCATTTGTTGGAAAGACTTTTCTTTCCCTATTTAATAGCCTTGGAGCCCTGCCTAAAATCAATTGACCATAGAAACGTGGATTTATTTCTGGACTCTCCATTCTGTTCCATTGATCCGTATGTTTATCCTTATGTCAGTATCACTCTGCTTGATTACTTTTGCTGTGTAGTAAATTCTAAAATTGGAAAGTGTGAATCCTTCAACTTTATTTTTTTTCAAGGTTGTTTTGGCTATTCTGGGTCCCTTGCACTTCCATATGAGTTTTAGGCTTAGCTTGTCAGTTTATACACAGGAGTCAGCTGTTATTCTCGTAGGTATCGTGTTGAATCTGTGGATCAATTTGGGGACTATTGCCACCTTAATCATATGAAGTCTTCCAACCCATGTGCATGGACTGTTCTTCTGTTTATTAGGTCATCTTTAATTTTTCCAGCAATGTTTTCTCATTTTCAGAGTATAAATTTTGAAATTCTTTGGTTAAATTTACTCCTAAGTATTTTATTCTTTTTTGGTGCTAATGTAAATAGAATTGTTTTCTTAATTTTATTTTTGGATTGTTCATTGTAAGTGTACAGAAATACAATTGATTTTTGTATATTGATCTTGCATGCTGTAACCTTGTTCAACCCTTTTATTAGTTCTAATAGTTTTTTAGTGAACTCCTTAGGATTTTCTCTATATAAGATCATGCCACCTGTGAACAGAGAGAGTTTTGCTTCTTCCTTTCCAATCTGCATGTGCTGTATTTCATTTTCTTGCACAATTGCCCTGGCTAGAGCCTCTAGCACAATGTTGAATAGAAGTGGCAAAAATAAACATCCTGTCTTGTTCCCGATGTTAAGAGGAAAGCATCCAGTCTTTCACCATTAAGTATGATGTAAGCTGTGGATTTCTCATAGATGTCCTTTATCGTGTTGAGTAAGTTCCCTTCTCTTCCTAGTTTTTGAGTGTTTTTATCATGAAAAGATGTTGGAATTTGGCAAATGCTTTTACTGTGTTTAATGAGACTATCACGTGGGTTTTTTATTCTATTGATATGGTGTGTTATATTAATTGCTTTTTTTTTCTCCCCAAATCCCACCAGTGCATAGTTGTATGTTTTAGTTGTGGGTCATTCTAGTTGTGGCATGTGGGATGCCGCCTCAACATGGCCTGATGAGCGGTGCCACGTCCGTGCCTAGGATCCGAACCGGTAAAATCCTGGGCCACCAAAGCGGAGTGCACAAACCCAACCACTGGCCACGAGGCCGGCCCCTAATTGATCTTTGAATATTAGACTAACCTTGAATTCCTACAATAAATCCCATTTGATCACGATGTATACTTCTTTTTATATGTTGCTGGATTTGGTTTGCTAGTGTTTTGTTGAGGATTTTTGTGTCAATATTCATAAGAGATATTGGTCTTTAGTTATTTTTCAGGTGAGACCTTGCCTGCTTTTGTTATCAGGGCAATACTGGCCTCATAGAATGAGTTGGAAAGTATTCCCTCCTCTTCTAATTTTTGGAAGAGTTTGTAAAGAATTGGTACTACTTCTTTATATTCACCCGAGAAGCCATCAGATTATTTCTTTTGATAAGATATCTTGAAGTGGAATTACTCCATCAAAGACATAAACACATGCAAAACTCATTACACACATTGCTAAATTGCTTTCCTGGATGGGGAGTGCCAGTTCAACTTCCACTAGAACACAGTTTTGCTCAGAGTAGGCTCTCACTAAATGCATGTTGAATAGAATTTTATTGATAACTGGTTCTTCCCAACCCTGAAAAACAACATTCATTAGTATATAAATTAAACAACATTCATTAGTATATAAATTAAATAATTGTTCTCAATACTCATACTTGTTTAAAAAGTTTGTATCTCCTGTTTATAATAATTAAAGTTTTGTGAGTTTGCTATATTGCTTTCAGGTCCATCTCAGTCACAATGAACTTTATATTCCCTAGATCCAGCATATTTTAGAGTTCAATGAGTAACAAAGGCCTTTAACTACCTAATACTTTTACACTGTAGAGAGTCTTTTCACCTATAAGTAGAGCTTTCTTAAAGTGCAGGAAGTATCTGTACGATGTGCTGAATGTGATCACAAGCTAGCTCAGTTTGTTTTGCTGTGTTGCTAATAAAATGTGATAAAGAATTCATGGCTTGAACAATGATGAATATAGTAGAAACACTTGGCAGATTCTTGTATCGTGCTTATCATATACAGTCATGCATCACTTAACGATTGGGGTACGTTCCGAGAAAGGCCTTGTTAGGCGATTTCGTCGTTGTGCAAACATCGTAGAGTGAAGCTATACAAACCTAGATGGTATAGCCTACTACACACCTAGGTTCTATAGTACTAATCTTATGGGACCACCACTGTAGATGTGGTCTGTTGTTGACCAAAACGTCATTATGCAGTGCTTGACCTGTATAGGAGATTTCGTATTTTCATCACAACCCTTCACGAGTATTCTGGATTTATTTTCCATGTAGATGAATTTATGCACCTGTTACTACTTAACTTTTTCTTTTTTTCCCACTTTATTGAGATATAATTGACATATAATGTTGTGAAAGTTTAAGGTATACAAAGTGATGATTTGATACCTAAATTTAATCTTGATTGTATTCTAACAATTTTTTGAGCAATTGAGAGACTTGGGGTAAACATAAAATATGAACCTTAGTTGTAGAAAGTAGCATATCTGAGTTACGTGTCTTGTCCTTTAACCTTAGAGCTCATTCTCCTCTTGATATACTCTCTTGACTGAGGGAGGCTCCTCCTCTTCTGGAAGGTCTTGGAGCTCATCACACACTGTTCGCTTAAGCACAAGGTCCATTGGAAACCTGCCAGATCCAGGTCAATGTTTTCCTTCTCAGGTCCTCATTTCTTATAGTAATACTAGGAAAACAAACTCATAATAATGTAAGACATATTCCATACAGGTTGATCCCAGTGAAGTTTAGACAACCAGTTAAATATATCCTTTAATCACTCCGGTTGCAGGAGCTTATATTACTTAAAATGGCATTCCAGGCACTAGTCATTATAAGTTTTGCTTCATTACATTTGAGTATCTTATTTTTCTTCCTCTCTTTTATTGCCTTTCACTTTGGTGGTTGTTTATAGCCCTGCTGGGCTCACTTGTTTCTTTATTTAAGAGTTCACTGGGTTTGTATCTGATCTTATCTTTAGTGTCACCACCTTCCCACCTCTTGCCGGTTGATTTAATATTCACAGTGACATTATCTCCAACTCTCTTGTGAGTGAATTCGCATCCAACTTAGAGCAAGATACTGCATGAATTATACACAAAACATTGCCAGTCTAAGTGGCAGAAAAGGTTAAATTCTGGAGATACTTTTTCCTCGTGACTAGTTGTTCACCTCTCCCATTCCGTTTCTGTGTGTGTGTGTGTGTGTGTGTGTATTTTAAAGTACTTTGGTTTTTATAGAAATTTACTAAACATATACAATTTTCTCCCCTAAACTTTATTGTCCTTCCATTTTAGATACTGAAGATAAAATGATTTCATATTTATTTTCAAACTTCATTATTTCTGAAGCCGATGCCCCCTGTCTCACGTTCACTGAAGAGTTCCATTGAGGACGTAGGCCTGAACTTTTATATCACATGAAGGTTCCAAGCACATTACAGATGTGCTTAGAGTGTGTGTACTTCTCATTTCTTAGCTACGTTGTTTTGGTTGGAAGTAAGAGAAACTAACTGCTTAAGTCATAAAAGGAATTTATTGGAAGGATGTGGGAGTATCTTAAAGAACCCAAAGACAGCTGGCCCGCCCGGGGACTAAACACAGAACCTGGAGAGCAAGCACACATTCATGCAGGCATGACTGCTGTACACTTAGCTCTGCTTCTCTCAGTGCAGCTCCAGCTCAGCTGTCTCTGACTCTCGGGGTACATGATAGAAAAGGCTCACCCCAAAACTCCTGAGTTTACTCCATCTCACTCCTCTTTCCAGATCTCTGTGAAAATAATTAGATTGGCCTAGTTTGTAGCAAATGTTCATTCCTGGTCCAGTCATCTGTGACCAGTAGCCCATAGCTCCCTGTGTGCATGGGTAGATGGGGTAATTCTCAATAAAAAGGTATCATATAAGCTAGACACACACACTTGGAGTTTGTTCAGTGTACCATTTTGGTGCTAATTGTTGAATTACAGGAAGTTATCATTTAACAGACAATAAGCCATGTCTGGTCTCCTTCAGGAATGTGTATAAGGTCGAGGCTTCATCAGGATGATGGTGTTTGTTCTCTTAATTGCATTTCATCTGCCATGTTCACACTTATCCACATAGCCTCTTGGGCTCATCCTTTTATTCATTTATATTCCCTTTCCAGATATAAGGGTAATCATAAATCATTTGCAGAATTTTCTGATTCATTCATTCCTGGATAGAGATAAGTAGAAGGAATGGAACTGCCCTAGTGAGAATCAATTTCATGCTCTTCAAAGTTGATGTGGGTATTATGTCTCCAATAAGCATTCTTAATGTTCTCAATAATACCAGCTGTTGTGATTTTCTTACTAACATGGTCTTTAGTGAATTGCACTCTCTGGCTTGTTACGGCACATCTGTGTGACAATGGAAAATTTGCCACAACTACGAAATTGGGTTTGAATTTTTAGAGTGTTTCTGAAGACGGAGCTATTTCGAATCTGGTGATAGCAAGTTCTATGTTCCCATGTAATATGTTGCTCGAACAATGTTTTATGTTCACTTATTCATTAATCTTTTATTTACTGCTATCTTAAAATGAACATAGCACTGCATGGACTAAAAGAAGTAGAAAACTCTTCCACAGGCTGCTTATAAATCAAAAGAGAGGAGACTTTAAGATCAGAGTTTGGAAGATAAAGGATATGCTATAAACTCTGTCATGGAGGTCAAGATAGGAACCTTTCAAAGAGAAGGGGCCAGTGCTATCAAGAAGGTCATAATATTTGACAATTAAAGTGGACCTATCAGAGTGCACCTAAAGTAGCTAATTTTTAATTAATTCAAACAGATGTATTTTTGCTATCCACTTTTCCTCTGTTTTGGCCATCGTTTGTATTTAACACTTTTGAAATACTAATTAATTGCTCATCAATTATTTCATTAGTAGGTATTAATGGGAGTAGGGGGAAGAAATAGGTCCACCCCTGTTATTTTTAGGGCTTGAGGCAAGAGTACAAATTGAGACATACACATCATATGTTTAGATATTTAATTTAAAATTATAAATTAAACGAAAATTTTTAAGTTAACATTTTTATTTATTTCCAACGTATTTTACAGATAAAATTAATTTATCTTATTAAAATTTTTATAAAAATAAAACCATTCACAATTTTAGCTTTCCTAACTTTCAACGTCCATCTCATTGACAATCTGGTCAGTATCACACTTCACACATGTAATGTCTAGGCCTATTAGTATACAGATACAAAAGTAATAGAAATTGTTTAATTTATGCAACTTTATTTAAACTGCCATGCACAACTGTTGTAAATACTGTGTGCTATATTTGCAGTTATCTCCAGAACTCTCTGGTACCACATTTAATTCAGAGGGAAGCCAGTGTTATGATGGCTTGGCACTAACGAGGAAGGATACTTCCTTAGGCAAGAATGTATTGAATGCATGCTCTCTCAGAAGGGTTTGACTATTTGATTACATTGCCTTGTCTCTTAAGCATTTTCGGCTCTCATATCCTCTCTTGTCCTGAAGCAGAGTCCCTCGCGGTAGTCAGCAATGGCACAATCCTCAAACCTTCACAGCATTTGGAGACTGTCACCCTTTGTTTCATAAAGACATAGGGAAAGAGATGTGGAGAGGCAGAGCCCTGGGACTGAGTGGTATTAGTCCTAAGGGGTGGGGTGGCCGATATTTATGATTTCAGGCTACGCAGAGTCAGTACTGAGGGCCAGATCCCCAGGGACAAAAGCACCCCTGGGTTCCTGAACATATTTGCTTGTGTGTATGTCTTTGGGATATATGACACCAGCACAGGGATGGACTTCTTTTGTTCAAGTCGAAAGAGAGGAAGCAGCAGAACAATTAGGAGATAGAGTAGCCTGGATATTTCCTACTAGAACATAAGCTCAATAAGGGCACCAATTTCTCTCTGTTTTAGGCCCTACTGTATCCCAGGCCTAGAACGGTGTCAGGCACATAGTAGATACCCCAGAACACATTTGTTGTGTGAACGCACTACTGAATGATGACTAGTGTAGTGGTAGTGACTAATGCTTGACCATCTCAAACACTGAGAGCTCAGGGGTAGTCATTTGGCTGGCAATATCTTTGATGCCATGAGTCTTACTTCACTTTTTACAGTAATAGTTGTAAAATGACTGTCCTAGGAATTCTTTTGATCATATTAAGATTGCAAAAATGAATAGTTCATGCACTTCAGTGTGACTCATTTCTTAAATGTGAAACTTTCTTGCTGGACTTAGACTTTCCCAGGCATCACAGAACATGGAAACCATAGTGCCTGCGTTACTTGGGTCCAGGCTGATATATTTAGTGATGCTGGTAGCGTGCTGCAGGAGCCTGGGAAGGGCCTGTCTGAAAGGTGCCACATAAGCTCACCGTGTTCTGCATATGTAAGTGAGGAGCTGCTCAGTTGTTTCTTTGCAGGGACAACTGTATTGTTTTTAATTGTCTATTTTAATAGGCCTGAATAAAATACTCTTCTGTTTTATTTGACCTGCATCCCCTAGTGGGATTTCTCCCTGCCTTCTTTGTACTGCTGTGACAGTTTCCTATTTAGACACTGAGTTCTTTCGACAGGGGCTCTTGATTATCAATGGCAATGTCTGTTTCTCCATCTACTGATGTCAATCCTGGTAGTCCCTGACCTCTGGGATCCTTTGCAAAAAAGGGTTGAGTTTTGTGAGTCTGGGATGAATGAAAGAAATGCCATGAAATACCAAACAGTAACAACAATAAATCACGCACAGGTTTGATTTGATTGGCTAAGTGAATCTGGATTGATTTATTTTCAAATGTTCCTAGCAGTGATCATAGGCATCCAGGATTAACCCTAGTTCAACCACACCCAATCTCCACTATGTGGATACCTTAACAAATATGGGACCACATTAGAATGACCCTCTGGTTGGATGATTTTTTCGTAGAAGTATTTGGCCGATAGGGGATGAGATAATGAAACTTGATTAGGGCTAAGAGGCAGGAGATGTGAATTTTAGTATCAACTCTGCTGCAATATGACTGTGTGGCCTTTGTCAAATTACGTAGTTCCTTGTCTGAAAACATAAGCAAGCTGGACTAAGTCCCTCCCTGCTTCTATTTCTATAATTGCTGACAAAGCATTCTTGGCTTGATACACAGGCTGCGCTTTATTTTCGTAGCAGATCTTGACTTCTGCTTTGCATCACCTCGTATATTTGAAAAGATTTATGCATCTTCTTTATTTGAAGTTTGAGTTGACTCCACTCAAAAATGAGCCTGGATAACTGAATGCACACAGCCCCTGTGACTTACTTTTTCACTGCAAACTGGCTAAGATATGGGTAAAGATGAAGAGGTAAGCTTTGCCAAACCCTTTGGTGGATTATCTCTATTTTCTGCATATTTCTGCATATTGCACTTTGCTATTCACACGGGGGGTATTCTTGGAAAGACCAAGCCAGCAAGCCCTAAACAAAATTGTGAAGTTAGTGAAGTTGTCGTTGGGACTGGCCCCTTTCTGCTACCCTCTTCCTCATACACCTTCCCCTTCAGTGCCCAAGGCCTTCAAGCTGCTTACCCCTGCAGACAGCTATCCTTACCCCTCCACGAGGACCTAAAATTCTCAGACTATGCTGTGCTCCAAGATCTCCCAAACAAGTTGAATGACAGCAAGTAAGAAGGTTCAGAAGTCATCCTGCCACTCTATATGGTTTTGGCAGCTCCAGGTACATGACTAGGCTTAGCCAGTCAGAGCAACCAAACCCTCCCAGGCAAAATGGTTGGTTTAGGGATGGGAGCGTGGACTAAGGAGGGAAAATCAGGTTCCTCCCTGGTACTTTTGCTTTAACTGTCAGGAAAAAGACATTCTCTTCTTACTAGGTTACCAGTTATAAGGACGGTAAGCCTAGATCTGCTCTTAGCCATCTCTGCTGCCATGTGGGAAATCGGCCTGAGAATGAAACCAACACAGGGGGAAGCAGAGCTAAGAGGTGGAGAATGATGACTAATTCCTGATGATATCGTTTGAACCCTGGAGCAGCTATGACTGAAACTCAGTTGATTCCTTGAAATTCCCAGTTACATGAGTCTGTAAATGGCCATGTATTCTAATTCAAGTTGAGTTTCTTTTGCTCAAGTAAAAACATTCCTAATACAAATTCTTAAATTCACTTTATTCTCTTTTTTGACTCATTTTTAATTGCCTTCTTTACATCTCAGAGGAAATCCCACTGGAAGCTCATGTCTCCTCTTCAGTTCTCCACCTGTTTCCCCCCGCTATTTATGGGCATGTCCATCCCTTTGGTTATCCAGGATAGTACCTTCTTCTATTTCCTACTCTTTCTCTCCATGGCCAATTGTTGTCAAATCCTATCAACCCTACCATTGAAACATTTCATGGCTCCCTCCTCTCTAACTAATCCTTCCTTTTTGGATGCATTTTCTACACTTCTGTCAGTCCTGAAGGAGGGGAAATTTCAGCATCCTCTCTCTACTCTACCTCAGCCCAAAGAAAGAGGGATATATCTAATCCTGTAAGAACCTCCTTTCCTAGGAGAAAGTGGAAGAGCTATGAAAAGAGTTCGTATAGGATTAGGTACATCCGCCTCTCCTAACTCTTCCCCAGTGGAGAAGGAGTGGCAGGTCAGATGAGTCAGCGAACACTCCTTGGGGGTGTGTTTTACTTATAAACCAAGTGACCTACCTGAATTCCCTCCTTCCTCTGTCTTATCCTGGGCCTATGAGCCATGGACTCTCTTTTGGGTTTCCCTTCTCCATTTGTCAGCTCACTTAGGCAGTGCCTGCCTCTGTCCCTATTTCTATGTGTCCACCCGTATCCAAGTCAGTCAGTCAGCGGGGGCTGCTCTGTGGATGTGGCCATCATGGGATCGGTGGATAGGTACCAAAAATCTCACATAGGCTTTGAAGTTTAAAAATGGGGTTTCCAGTAAATGAAATCTGAACATGAGGGTAAGGAGATGTTGAATGTTTGTTAGTAGCTATTAAAAATTAATATGAGTGTCTTTGATGTGTAAGTCCATCAGTTAAAATTGCAAAAATAAGATGAGTGGTTGTAGGATTCAGGTGCACAAATCTATAACAATGACCATTCTCAGAATCTTTGGTGGTTTCTGTTACTCATAGAATAAACTCTTAACTTATTTTCATGTCCTTAAGCATCACCACCACCTACTTCTCGGGTCATATCTCCCACTCATCCCCCTGTTCTTACTTTCCTTAAATTATGCTTAGATTCTATATTGTTTTCCAGTTATGGGTGTCCATGTTAGTGTTTGATACAAGAATGTAAGTTCTGTGAGGATATACATTATCTTATTCATATTTTTACTGTCTTGTCCATACTATAAAAGGACCTTGCATAAAATAGGTGTTTAATATAAAAGTTTCTCAGAGATCCAGTGGAAAACCAAGATGGCTGTGGGGATTGGTGCATGTTGGTTTTGCCCAAGATTCCTAGCCAATTATTATTCCTATAATTGCGTCCCTACCTCCCTCTCCTGCCTTACCTACACCCTCATTCATCCCCAATTCCTCACCCTCAAGGCCAACTACAAAGAGTTGCCCTTAAATTGCAATAGTATTTCATGACGCTACACTTTGACTGCCTTTGTCTTAAATGCTTTTCTTATTCCTGTCAGCTTGACATTCCCCTATTCATCCTTTGGTACAGTTTATGTGCTGCCTCCTTTTGAAGCATTTCCTGACAAGCTTACCATCCACCCACTACCATCCATCCTGAAAGAGTTGAACCCTCTCCTCACTGCCCCTTAGACTTTGTATAGACTGCTTTCACAAAACATACATTGTTCCAGAATTTCCCTTTTTGTTCACGTCTCTCTCCTTTTACTATATCATAACCCCTTGAGGGCAGGTTCCTTGTTTTACTCATCTTTGAACCCCAACTGCCCCCTTCAAAGTTTGAGACATACGTCTTGCCTTGTATTATGTTTAGAGACTTCTCTCAAGTCAACAAGAATATAAGGTTTTTGAGGGCAAGAAGTATGTCTAATTCGTTTTTGTGTTACTTCACTTCTACCCAATAAGTGTTTGCAGGATGAATCAATGAAGAACAATTCCCAGACCCAGACCAAGTGGGCCAGGGCTTAAAGGAAAATGACCCATTCATGCAAACACAGTAACTCCTAGGGTTTACCTGGTGTTGGTGTGGCCTCTTTCCTTCAAGGAAGAGACTCATTTTGATCCCACCTATTCTCCTATGCTCTTTCCAACAATCTTTCATATATACTTGTTCAAATTGGCAAGAGAAATACTTAACAAGTCCCCCAGGTGGTAGGGTGGATGGGCAAACTCCATCTTTATTCCTGGACTCTCTTACAGCTGTTCCTGGTTCATTTCACTACTTCACAATCTTTGGCTTCCTGCCTTCTTGAACTCCTGCTTTGGCTTCCACAGCTTGACTCTTGTGTTCAGCCTGGTCCTCTGATTGATGCCTTGGTTCCAGCCACATCCCCTCCCCACTCCACATTGTATGCCCTTCAGCTCCACAGTGTACAGCCAAATGTAAGACAGACCCTTTCCACGTGCCCCATAGTGGTCCTAAGGTGCCCATTCAGGTGCTGCTCAGCCCATGCCAGACTCCCACTCAAAAGCGAAAAAGGATCCATCAGAACCCTAAATTCCCATTGTGAGGCCTCAGCTCACTGAGAAGTAACATTCCAACCTGGCTAGTCCCCTGAATTGGATTTTATGAGTAGGGTGATGCATTGGTTTAATCTTGCCCTGCTAGTGTAAGATGGGTTAACTTTATTAAACATATTGGTGTGTTGTAAATATGTATTATTCCTTAGAAACCATCAGTTTGCCAAGTCTGATTGAGTCATTCATCTGGAGGACAGCTGAAGGGGTTAATTAAAAACAGCTGCATCTAATCAGGCTCGTGAATGCTTCCTTCTGAGAGGGCATAAGAAAGACTGAGCCCAGAAAAACAAAAAGGAGGCCTTCCATGGAAAGAGGAATTGTCCAGAAGCCAAGATGAGTGTGAGTAGAGTCTGGATGCTCTGAGAATCGGAAAAAAATCAGATCTACTAATTAAAGTAGGTTGTAGTTAAGTATAAAAGTTACTGTAATGTGGCATTAAACAAGAATACATTGAGATTAAAAAGCAAAGCATGATTAGTTATATAAAGTATGAACGGTATACATTTTGTATTTAAAATATTCCTCTTTTGTTCTTTCTATAACTTGGTACTCCTTACTTTGCCTACATTTTACATCCAAAGTTAATTTACATTTACATCCAAAGTTAATTTTCAAAAATATGAATTAACTGAAATTAAAATTATGTTTTTTTCTTATGCTTTTCAGTATAAACAATGTGTATCTATTATTTCTATAAGTAGGAAACAGTGAATTTGCTGATCATAATAATTATACATGGTAATATCAACGTTAAAATCTGTATCGCCTTGATATTTCTCAGTTTTTCATCCACAAAGCATTAAGTTCCTATGCTTTGCTCTAATATCCACACAAAGAAACTATATAAGGTTTTCCGTACCACTTCCCCTGTAGCTTAAGCTGCAATGCCCACTGCTCCTTGCTCAGAGAAGCCACGTCAGGATGTTCATGATGTGGCTACTGATTAAACCAAAGTTTCTCCCATCTACAGGCTGCCAGGTGACCCATGAAATCATGGCACTTGTTTGGGGGAGGTTCCCGGTCTAACTGAAGAAAATAATGTTTCCGTCAGATTTTGGACTAGAGAATACGTAGAAAATTGTCCAGTTTGGTATGAGAAAAGAATGGCGCATTTACACAAAGATAAATACTCAATGGTCAAAAGAAAGTTGAGATACCTACAGTTGCCTTGATTCTTCGCAACCTTCCTGACAGTAAATCCTTCTTTAAGGTGGTCAAAAGAAACCCTGTTTCTTGCAATCAAGAGAGTCTTCTAACTCCTTGCTGCTCAGCGTGGTCTACAGACAACAGCATTGGCATCAAGCACTGGAAGCTTGTTAGAACGTATAGTATGTCAGGTTCCACCCCAGACCCACTGAATCCGAATGTGCACTTCAGCAAAGTGGCCAGGTAATTTACACGCACGTTGAAGTTTGAGAAGCTTCATTCTAGTATACCTAGTACAGCAGACTTCTGTTATTCCTCAACATCCATTCTCTCCCTCCATAGTAATAGAACCTTAGCTGGGCACGTGGTTGGTGAGTTCTCAGCTCCACATACTTCCTTCCCTTCCAGCTGGGTAAGACTATATTCTGGCCAATGGGATGACTGGAAGAGTGATGGGAGCCACTTCCAAGTCCTGCCTTTAAAATGGCTAGATCTCCCCTCTGCCTGTGAAATGGGAAGAACTGTGGCAACCACTTTGGACCCATAAGTGGAAGTCACAAAGTGAGGATGTCAGAGCCACCCATCAGCATAGAGCTGCCCACCTACATCTGGACGGTTACTTGAGAAACAAACAAACACGTTCCTTGTTTTGGTCACTGGTAATGGGGGTATCTTTAGCTCAGCAGTTCAGCGTGTACACTAGACTAGTATTAACAGAGCTAGATGAGCAAGCGGACAGTCTCTTTAGACTTAAATGTTTAACTCATTAATAGTGCTGGGAACAGCACTTGAATCTGTCTGTTTGTGTTGCCTGCATTGAAATGGGCGTGAAATAATTAAAAAGCAAACCGCTAGTGGGGGTAGAAATGTAGCTCAGAATTAACCATGAAATAATTGTTTTTTGGTTAACGGACAAAGATTATCTGATATTAGTACTCACCCAGAGGTTTTTTCTTTCCTACAAAAAGCTGGGATCATCAACAAACCCCCACTCAGCTGAAATCAGTTGAGTTTTCAGGCCATTGTAGGAATTTGGTTCTGCAGAATACACAGTACAGGAAAAGCCCATCTCCTGGATTTACATAAATCCCCAACTTTGCAAATCAGAACAGAAATAAAACCAAACATTTTCAATAGATGAAGCTCACTTTTAAAAATATGAACTTTTAGTAATGTTAGTTAGTCAGAGCTTTCTTAGTAATTCACGGCTCTACTGTGTTACAAGGAAATAGCCAAACCCTTGTGGGATTTGGAGCATTTCAAGACACAAAATTACTGAATTATTTGGAATCAGGATGACAAAATAAAAACTCACACCATACCAGGCATGAAGACATTTTCTTAAGCATTCTTGGCTAAAAGTTTTATTAATGCCTTAGCATAGAGGTGTAAGAGGTAAAATACCAGATACAAACTCTAATTATTAATCATCTTGATTGTACTTTGTGGTTTCTGTGTGCTTATGTTTAAGCACGCTGGAAAATAGGCAGACCCATTAAATAACACCCCTTTCGGAATGACCTAAGCAAGTTGCAGCTGAGTTTGCTTGGACACATAACTCACTTGTTTCCACTGGAAGTGCCCACCAAAACTGGAGTTAGAAATACTAAAAAGGGAACAATAGCTGTAATTTGCCCCCTCTCCTGGATCCTTTCTGAGGCCAACTTTTCTGAACACCCATGAAACACCTCACCCCTGAAAAAAACACCTTTCCTTCATTTCTATAATCTATTCTCTGCTGTGTCACCTTCCAGTCTAAAATTTCTCATTTTTTTTAACTGTCAAGGTTTCTTTAACAGTGCACTGAAGCTGCGGGGGAAAAATAACTCATTCTTCTCACTCTAGATAAGGTGATTTTACTGCCTTTTTTTCAGGTATGAAGATGAGATCCATTTATGGCTAAAACAGATTGAAAGTTATTTTTAATTCTTATTACTCAATACCCTTGTCTAAAATCAGACCCAGTCATTTATTATTGCTTTTATCTCTAATTTGAGGGCAATTTTTATCCTGTCTTTGGAGCTGATGGCTAAAATACTACAATGATAACTAACGCCTGTATCATACTTCACAGTTTATAAAATGCTTTTCACATACGTTCCCTTTGGGTCCTCCCAACTCCCCTGTGAAACAAGTAGTTTTATTAACTCCTTTTTACAGATGTGCAAATTGAGCCCTTGGATAAGTAATTTGCCCAGGTCACAAAACTAGAAGCTCAAACTGAGGTGGTTTTGTCTCAGTCCCAAGCTCTTTCCATTATCCTGCTTAATATGATCATGATTTTTACCATTCTGACCACCATCGTCATGGCAGTCATGGATTACTGAGTCCTTTCTATGTTCTTGAGTCAGAGGGTTAATTATGCCATCTCATTTAATCCTCACAACAGCCCTATGGTCCTTTATCAATTAAGAAAGCTTTCCGGTTCGAGCAGCACCAAACCCAACTAATAGTAGCTCAAACACATGGGATTTTTCCCACATGGAAATCCAGAAGCAGGAGATTTCTAGCATTGTTTTGGTAACTCTTTGGCATTAGGGCTCTAGATCAAGTCTCTTGGTCTTCCATTCACCATTGTACAATGACCACAAGAGCCTAGAGCATTGTGCCATCACATTATTGCATTCAAAAGTGGAAACCAAGGGGTCAGCCTGGTGGTGTAGTGGTTAAGTTCTTGTGCTCCACTTTGGCAACCTGGGGTTTGCTGTTGGGATCCCAGGCATGGACCTACACATTGTGCATCAAGCCATGCTGTGGGGTCATCCCACATACAAAATAGAGGAAGATTGGCACAGGTGTTAGCTCAGGGCCAATCTTCCTCACCAACAAAACAAAACAAAATAAGACAAACAAACTCCCACAACAACAACAAAAAAACAGGAACCAAGATAAAACTTTTCTCCTCCTGGACCTTTCTCTTTTCAAGAAAGCTCCCTCACTAACTTTCTTTTTTATCTCATTGGTCAACGTGCTTGCTCCCGGGAAAGACATTAGGCCTATTTTCTTTGAGATCAAGGAATCTCTTCCAGGAACTAAATAAAACTTGGGTTCCATTCAGGGCCTCCTTGCACAAAGGTGCAGGTGCCCTGCAGAGGCTTGAATCTAGCCCGTACTCTGAGCAGCCCATACATCAAGCTGTGTGACCCAGCTGTGTCAGCCCAGAGGAAAGGGTACCACTCTACAGTTCGTCTGCCTATTGGGTTGCATTTTCATAAATCATAGGAAGGCCCGGTACCAGTTAGGGGTGGCCCTGGTATGGTAACGAAGAAGACAGTAGTGGGGTTTTGCATTAGTAGGCATACAATGGAGTCTGCCCCTGGAAGTTATTAATAACACCATTATAAAGATGAGGAAACCAAGGCATGGGGAAATTAAATTATTTGCCAAGTTTACACAGTTGCTAACTCACAAAGTAGAACTTGAAAATTAGTTTTGTCTCACTCTGAGGCCCAGATTCCCATCACTGGTCTCACGACTTTTCTTCAATAAAGGGTAATATTAGCCCTGCGAATTGACACAGGCTCACAATTCTAAAGGCTACATAAAATTGATTCCTGAAGGAACTACTGATCAAACTGCTGAAATGACTACTTTTAGGTCTTCCAAGATGAGATTAGTTATAAACAGGGAAAAGCACTTGCAAGGAGAATCACCCCGTCAGAAGAATTAGAGATTCTGATTCTAGTTGCCAAGTCTACCGACGATTTCCTTTGTGACAATCCATATTCACTTACCTCCGTTTTTTCCTCAGGCTAATAATTTATGTCAGTTGGAGCTCAGTGTTTTATGAACCAAGGGTGAAATTATTAAATTTTATTGTTTGTGATTCCTTCCTTAAGTTATATTCCTATAATTGCAAACTTACTGCATTCCCCAATCTCTATTTTGAATTTATTACTAGCCTTCTTACTGCCTTTTTAGATCTCAGAAGTAAACTTCAAATATTTACAAATCTCAATTTCATGTTTTGCCTTTCATAAATCTGTGGGCAAATTCGGTGCTGGAGACAGAGAGTAATAAATCTGGATATTTATGTATTGTGCCAGCAGGCGCTGCACAAACACTCCTGCGTAGCTTGGTCAATGAGCTTCAGTCTTGACCTGTAACACTGGTTCTAGTCTAATCCTGAGGCTCGTATTAACAGAATCATTATAAAACATCTGGTGACTTGTGTATACAAAAACCCTTCCCTCATTCCTTCAGTCATAATTTGTAATGAGACAAGTTTAGTGGGCACATATGTTCTCCATGTTAGCAGAAGAAAGAGAATCAATGGTGTTTACGTCATTTATTATACTTATCTTTTAAGACAGAGATATAGTGATGACCCACCCTAGTTGTAAGGTTATGACCAAACCTGCAAGTGATGTGAAAAGCTATTATTTTTGAAGATCTCTTCTTTTAAGCATATTCAATATGCTTAAAAAGATGAAATATAAAAATAAAAGTTCTAGAAGAAAACACAGTGGAATTAAAGAACAATTTTACGGTCGAGAAAGCTTTGTTAAACATGACACAGAATCCAGAAGCCATAAATGAAAGGCTGCTAAAACTGACTACATGACAATTTGATATTTATATGACAACAATACCCAAAACAAAGTCAAGGACAAATGACAAATTATATGCATCCCATATAGCAAATATTTTTTAATATGCAAAAAGATTTTATCAATGAATATGAAAAAGATGAATAACAATTTTAAAAGCAGATAAAGAACATGAATAGAAACTTTATAGAAAAACAAATACAAATGGTGAAAGAGAAGATAATCAAAGAAGATAGTTTTAACATAACATGATTTATAACTTGAGAATAGAAACAATAGGATTTTTTTTTGACATCAGGTTGTCAAAAAATTAGAAAGTTGTGATAATACCCACCATTGGCAAGGGTGTGATTAATAAGGCACTTTTATGCATTTTTGGTGGGAGGATAAATTAGTGAAGCCGTTTTAAGCACAATTTGGTAGAATCTATCGAAATGTAAAATATGCTAGTACCCTTTGACTTGGCAACTCCTCTTCTAAAATTCTATTTTTCTTGCCCTATATACAAATATATGTGTATGAATGCTCATTTCAGCATTGTTTGTACTTTCAAAAAGCTTCGGGGCTGGTCCCATGGCCGAGTGGTTAAGTTCACACGCTCCGCTGCAGGCGACCCAGTGTTTCGTTGGTTCGAATCCTGGGCGCGGACATGGCACTGCTCATCAAACCACGCTGAGGCAGTGTCCCATATGCCACAACTAGAAGGACCCACAACAAAGAATATACAACTATGTACCAGGGGGCTTTGGGGAGAAAAAGGAAAAAATAAAATCTTAAAAAGCTTCAACACCTTTCCCGTTCATCAGTAAGCCATTGGTTAAATAAACGATGGAACATCCCTAAGTAGGAAATTTATGTAGCCTATTAAAAAGATTTTTAGCTTGAGGTGTCCAAGACTAGAGGGAGTTCTCTTTAATCAGTACCTGCATATCTTGTAGTAACAACATTGCAAAGTAAAGTAAAAGACATTATCATAACATGAAAATATCTACTAAATAATTGGCCACTCAAATATCCTTCCTTGCTCTCTCTGCCCATCAGATGATGAGAACAGCTCAAATCCTACCCATGTCCAATGTTGACCTGATAGTCTTAGACTAATTAACAATTATAGAAGACAAAAACCATAACAATGATGACAAGATAGGCACTTCAAAAGAAAAGAATTCGGATGTCAAAGGATTTTTAACTGAGATGCTTGGGAAAACTGATAAAGCCCAGAGACAGTTTCGTACGAAGGAATCTCCTTAAGATAAGGCTGTAAAAATTAAATCTGAGTGGAATATCATACATTTCGGAGGGCTTAGGGCCCAGCCCCTCATTCCTAGTGACACTTGATTTCTTTTCTCCTTCTAAGAAATACCACAAGGTTGCAATTATAATCTAAATTTTATTAAAAATGAGAAGTATATTTTCATGATTTTTAGGATTTTTTAAGATTAAATCCCAAGAAAATAATTTTCTCACTATTAACTATTATATTTTGGCCTCGGTTTTTTTTTTCTTCTTCTTCTCCCAAAGCCCCCCAGTACATAGTTATATATTCTAGCTGTGGGTCCTTCTGGTCGTGCTATGTGGGATGCTGCCTCAGCATGGCCTGATGAGTGGTGCTACGACCCCACCCAGCATCCAAACTGGTGAAACTCTGGGCCACCCAAACGGAGAGTGCAAACTTAACCACTCAGCCATGGGGCCCGCCCCTGGCCTCAGTTTTAGGAGGCCTTTTTTTCAACTCCAGTTATGCTGATACGACCTCCTGTATATTGTTAAGTGAATAGAGTAGATTGCCAAATTGTTACTTCTTGCTTGGGTAAAAAATTTTAAATTATGTACATATATGAGTATATGTATATTTGTACACGCACAGAACATTCCTAGTATGATACACGAGAAACTAGTGATAGTACCTCTGGAACAAGACACGTGGGGAATTCCAGGATAGAGGAGACATTTACATGTTACTCTTATTTCTTTGTATAATTTTTGAATCTTTTAGTGAGTGTCTATTAATTTTGTAATTTTAGAAATCTAGCTAACAAGAATTAATTAAAAACACAGAATCTATTGGAAATCTGAACTAACTCTGTCAACAGGAGTTTTCGATCCTTCTTGAAGATTATCTTATTATTGAATAAGAATTCACACAGGCTGAATAAGAAAAAACATATTTCACCAAAACAGTCCCGTGGCTTTAATAGAAACTCCCCTGCTTGTGAGGATGGGGCCATTCATTCACCCAAAAGTGTCCCATAACCGCAGTTAAATTTATAATTTATAATAAATATAAATATAAATTTATATCAATATATAAATTAAAATTTATATGCTTATAATTTTTTCCATAGTCTTTCATTTCCTGCGTCTCATAAATCTGTCATCTAAAACTTCCCAGTTTGACAATGTCTCCCTCCCAGAGTCAATTAGGTATGTTTCCCCAGCTCTTTCTGGATAGGAAGCTGTGTCTACACTGCGCTCCAGGTCAAGAATAGAAACTCCCCTTGCTCTTTGGATGACCCTTTGCCTTGCTTAGAAATCAAGTCTTTCCTGCACTTTCTCTTTTCTCTCTCTTTCCACTTCTCCCCTCACTCCTGTTACCCCCACAGCAGGTGCACAGTGTGTCGTCATTGGCCTTGCTGGTCCTCCTAGCCCTCGGGTTCCTGGGTCAGTCTTGAACCTGGGCTGCCTTTGTGACCTGCTCCAGGTTGTGTACTTAGAGAGCTGCAGTTGTTCCCTATCCAGTTAGCTTTGCTAATTGCTAGTAACATTCTATTTATTGAATGCTTGCTACGTCGTAGGCATGATGTCGAGGACATTTGTCAAGATGGGTTCTTAAACATCGTTCCCATTTTACAGATGAGGAGACTACAAAAATAACATGGTTCTGACCCAGGAGGATAGGGAATAACTGCAGCAACTCTGAAAGGACTCCTCATCTAATCAACCCATCCTTAAATTTTGTCTAGATCCCTACCATTTCTGCCTACCTCCCCTGCTACTGCCCCGGTCTCTGCCACCACCATCTCCCACTAGGATCACTACAAGGGAAGGTTCTCCACCTGGTCTTCTTTCTTGTTCCCTTGCCCCCTTCTTAAAAATCTTTAAGTGTGAGCCAGGGCTCATCACTCCGCTGCTTCCCATCTTACCCCAAAGTGCTTCAAATGGCCTGTAGGGCCCTGCCTTCTCTGCCTCTCTCGACCTTTCTGAAACAATCTACTATGAAGTGACCCTTTGTTCTCTCTGCGCTACCCACACTACTCTTACAACTCCTGTTTTCTGAATTTTAGAAAAACAGACTAAATCCATTTCTGTGATGTAGGCAAATAACAAGTTTTCAAATAGATAGGGACCAATGCTGCACTGTGACTCTGTTTATTGTCTCTCCACCCCTACTAGAATGTAAGCTCTATAAGGTCAGAAACTATCTGTTTTCTTCACTATTGTCTCTGGGGTCTAGAACAGTGCCTGGCACAAGTATGTGTTCAAAAATATGTGTTGGATTTGTGAGTGAATAAGTGGGGAAAAAAACACATGCTTTGGAATCAGATAGAACTGGCTTCAAATTCCAGCATTATCAATTATGATATGTGTGTGTCCTTGTATAATGTTTTCCCTTTGCTGAACAATAGTTTCACATTTTGCAAAACTGGAATGGAGATAGCAATCTCATAGGTTTTGGGGAATGTTTAGTGGTATCACACATGTCAAGTGCCTGGTAGAAAGTAAGGGTGTGATACATTTTATCTATTTCTAGTCTCTTCTCTCCTCTTCTAATTTCCCCTCAAAGGAGGAGACGGAGGGAAAGGAATATTTAAGGGCAAAGTAACATTCACTGAAATTATGCAATAAATATTTCTTGAGCATCTACTATGTTGTAGACACTGGAGACACAAAGAAGAACGAGTTATTATGCCTACCCTCAAAGAAATCATTTCAGTGTAACAATCCATTTATTAAACTAAGATAATAAGACCTGCAGAAATGAAAAATTCTCCTCATAGAGTATGAAAATATTAATCCTGCATTGACCACAAATCTCCCTTGTACCTGTGAAAATTATCTTAATATTCTTAGCTTTTATATTTTTCAATTATACCTTAAACATATAGCCAAAAATTCAGATAAACGCAACTATTTATATCCATTCAGGTTCAATTAGCATCATTAAATTCCCAAGGTTTCTTGTTTCTTCCTAGTAATACCATATTAAATTTGCAATTTTAAAACAAATACCATAAAGACCATATGAAAAAAGTTTATTTTTACTACCGTTGAATGATTTTCAATGAACAAATGATAAAGGGTGTTTTTAAGTGGGATGGAGTAAAAACAAATTTTTTGCCATTTGAAAAAAACTTTCATTTTTAATTTACCACTGTGTGTTCATTAAATTGGGAATCATTACGGATCTGCACAGTTCAGAAAAGTGAATATCAATGAAATATAGTGTGCACAACAGTTGAACGGTCCCTAAATTGTTATTACTATCATTTCAATTATTTATGCAGTAAACTGTATAATATAACAATAACATTAAAAGATAAATACAAACCTTGGCTCCCCGATGTGCTACTTCTTCCTCCAGATCATATTTACAATTAACCAGAAGTAGGAATTCCGAGTCTTATTGAGAAATATTTCACTTGCTCTTGAATTGTGCCAGCTCCTTCTCTGTCTCCCTACTGTACTCTACATCTGATGAAACATTTATTTGAACAAACAAAATACATATGTACAAATAAATACAAATGTCAGGAGCTGACACACAAATGCAAACACACGTCTTTACCCGTAGCCGGCATCTGACAGCATGACAGGAGAAAGAGCGTTTTGAATGGAACCTACGCGTGAAGTTCTAAAAGGAATGACCAGCCAAAAGCACTGTAATCAATTTAATGTCTTTAGGAAATATGCTTTTCTCTAAAAGTGTGTTTCTTTGATGACTCATAGTGGCAGGACAGGTAACAAGAGAATGGATGCCTGGAAGCCATGAATGGCAGGAGAGCAACTGAAAACAGCTGCCCTTCAGCCCCATTGCCTGATCCCGCCACTTGACTGTGGAAGAATTAAGGGCAAGTTTCAGAATCTCCCCGCACCTGGATGCCAGGAAACCAATCATCATTCAACCACTTTGTTGGGCCATTAACAGAGCCTCGAACTCTATCTTTGTCCAAATGAAAGCACAAAGAAAATAATTTTTCATCTGAAGAATCACCTTAAAATCCCCAAATGGAAAGTAAGAGGAGCAGTAAACCTCTTCAACTCCAGTTTGGCGGCTCTAACACAGGGCATTAAGGTAAGAAGGTTATTTATGGCAGAAGAAGAAGGGAGAGAGAATTCCAAAGTGAACAGGGGAAGGACAAAGAGAGGATGGAGCCCAGCTTGCATCATCCCCTTTGCCATTCAAACGGGAAGGGAAACAATTTTAATCAGGAACCAGGTGCCACAAATAGTCAAAGGCAAAAGCTTCACTTGTAACTCAGGCACTCAGATAAGTCAGGCAGAGTGTATCTTTCCCCGCAAACAAAAGACGATTACCCCAGGATGCCCCTCAACGTTGCCCGCAAGAAGATGGCAGCGGCCGTTTGCTCTGGGGATCCCTGCAGGCTGCATCCTTCTGCGCACCCTGCCCTGTGCCCCTTCATCCCTGTTCAGCCTTTCTCTGCAATGATGCGCCCCCTGAGGCTTCAGATGGTGAGGATTTGGGTTTCTGCTTGCCTGCCTGGAATTTAGGATTCGCTTTGCAGACTCACCCTCACTCCGCTTAATTTTCCTTCCCTCAGATTTGAAGCAGAGAGTACTGAGGAAGGAAAAAAATTTCTGTGTTCTCTTTTAGGGCACTATTCTTTCCTGTCCCCCAGGAGGGGAGTAACAGGTGAATCTTGCTGGGATCATTTTGAATTTCCAGGGCTTCCCTCCGGATTAATCCCCTCAGAGGCACGGAAGGCAGCCTGGTGGACTCCGCTTGCCTGCGCCCCAGTCGGGCAGCCCTATCTTTCCAATTCGCAGCCAGGCCAGCCCTTCCTGCTGCACAGAGATCTACTAGACCCCAAGTGGGGGGAATCTGGGCGGCTTGAGAGGCCAATGATGGCCGTAATCATTTTCAAAGGTATCGTTTCCACCTGGGAAGGGACTTGAACGGGCAACACAGCACTTCATGAATAATTATGAGGGAGCTGCGAAAGCTCCTCTTTCCTGTGTGCGGAGGAAAGGGGAGCTGAAGGCTGCACCACTGTAGACAGCCAGGCAACCCCAGCCTGGGAGGAAGGAAGGGCAGTGGCGTGAAGGGAGGGGCAGAGAGCAGAGGCAGCTCGTGCCAGCCAGCCTGACTCTCCCCTAAGGAGTGGCAGTGAAACCTTCTGCCGAAGACTCTGCCGTACAGGGAGAGCCAGAGGGGCTCCTCTGGCCCCAAGGGTTGGTGTTGGGGGGAAGTTCGATCAGGGGATCTAAGAGCACACTCACCCACCCTTGGCTGTTAGTACTGCCCAACTTGGAATTTGCTTAGCTTTAAATATGTCCTCTCTTGTAATCCAGGGCCAATATCTAGAGGTGGGAAACTGGCCGCCATAACCTGCACTCCCCACTGTGGTGAGGACAACCCCTCCACCGGGCCCCTTTACTTGGCAAGGTAAGAGTTGTTATAAAACAGGAGGAGAACTGGCTTTTTGTACTATAGCCGCGGGTCAGCCTGGTAAGTGATGAATCCAGTTTCTCTAGGGGAGGGAGAGGTGTGGTGGGAAAACTGTGGGGCAGAGCAGCTAGAACTCCTGGGTCCTAATCCGACTGACTGGGGTCTCAATTGAGGTCACTCCCTTCTCCAGCCCCAGTGGCTGCTAAACCTTTTTTGAAGTATGGAATCCTTTTAGCAGAGGAAATCTTATAAGGAACTTAATATATAAAATAGATCAAAGCAGAGCTGCCCGCTTGAAGCAGTTGGGGGACGTAGAGCCCTGCAGCACCACCTGTCTCTCCTCTGTCTGAGGGGGGACAGTAGTCCTGAGGGGCATTTGGGAGATGCCGGGACTCTTCAGAACAATTTGAAAACCAATGGCCTAGATGATCTCTGAGGTAACTTTCAATCTTTCAAATCTCGTGATTTAGAATGTCTTTTGAAGTGCTTGTATTGATAACTGGCCTATTTGAGGGGAGAAAGGGAGGGAGGAGAAAGGGAGGGAGAAAGACACCCTTGTAAATTTGGGTCTCACAGGGCAGGAGTCCCAGACTGGAAAAATGTGTCAGATGTTTCAGCAGTGCTCAGCGTGCGGTGGCACTGTTTGTTTTGGCCTTTTTCATCAGTGTGAGCAGCAGGGTAAATGAATGTGCTTCATTTCCTCGGCAACAAGACTGAGTCCCCTATGTCCCCTCCCCCAGTGAGCAGCCCGAGGAGCGAGGAGGGTGTCACGGAGTTGCCAGGGACAGGCTGACAGTAGTACCAAATTAGGAAAAGGACCGACTGAGGGTTCCTGGCCAAACTGCATCACCAGCGCTCAGCCAGCAAGATCAGTGGAAGTGTGTGTAATCCTGTATAGACGGGATGGTATGTGCTCCGCCAGCAAGGCAGGAAAAAGGGTAATCAAGTGGGACACGGTTCTTAATAAGTGCAAAACTAAACATCATCAAAATGCTGCAACACAATACCGGGGGCTGGAAGCGGTTAGTGTTGTGATTACAGAAAGGGCATCAGTGTAGGATGTCATTTCTCGCAAAGATCCAAGAAAATGTCTAGCATTCATTTTTATAAACAAAGCCATAGCACACTGGAGTTATTTCTGTTTCAAACATATAGTCATTCCACCTTTATTTAGAACATGGGCGAGGGGATTGGAATGGTATATAAATCTGAGACAAGACTCGATATTGTATGTTACTCCTCAAAAGAGCAAAACGCAAGGCCCGTTCTAAACAAATGCGGGGCTCTTCCGCTCCGAAGCATTGTTAATCTTTTCATTAAAAGGCACAGTCGTTATGTTCCAAATCCTTCTTCCAAAGATCAGATCCAGATTTTCTGGCTAATGAAACAATGGAGTCATTTCTACAAAAACCAGGAGAGAGACACTAGACAAATATTGCAGACCGGGTCATTATAGACGCAGAGACCAATAGATTTGGGTGGGACACACACACACACACACACACACACACACACACACACACGGAGCCATATAGAATGCACTCTCTACAAGGAAAATATTAGAAGCAAAAGTGATATACTAGCTTATGAATGAACGACAACACAAATCAAATATCTTCTCTAGAGCCAACCACTGCTGCTGCTGCTTCTACATGGGAGAGCTTTGTATGTGTGAGTGTGTGTGTGTTTCCTTTCCATTTCTGGCATCAGTTTAAGAACCACAGTTGTGGCTTGTGACTGTGCCTCGGCATGCCAATCTAGGGTGTTGCTGTTTAGAGTAGTTAGCCGATTGGGAACAAAAGGTATTTGATCTTCTCTCCTCTCCTGAAGCTCAAGCTACCAAAATGTAACTTCGGCTTGGCTTTGTGGTGAGAAACTGGATGAAGAGTTGGAAAACGTCGGCAGAGCTTAAGATATATGGGTGCCAGTTCATTGTTGGCGGCCACACGTTCCCTGGGGGTGCAAATCTTACAGACAAGAATGAGCCTACATTTCCAGTTGCCTGTTCCCTTTGAATGAGTTCCCTGAGGGTGGAAGGTGGGAGAAAGAATACGAAGGGGAACTGTGTTATAAAAACTCATGGCCTGCTCTTTTTTTGCATTTCCTCTGCTGAGGGTGTGAACCCGTGAGTAGTGGGAAGAGGAATGAAACATTTCTGCTCCCGGAATCCTGTGAGCGGTCAGAGGGAGGAGGAAAGCACATTGCCAATGTATACTTTTTGACAAAGTTCTAAGCACTGGGGTGGAAATCCCTGGGTTTTTTTTGAATTGTGTCAGGGCCTTTCTCACATGAACTGGTGAAAACTATATTGTACCAAAAAACCCTCGAGAATTTCCTGTGCCTTTGGGGTGCAGTCCATGAGAGGAAGGAAGGTGGAATTAAAGGGGGAAATTTACTTCATTGGTGACCTCTGGGAGAAACGAATGGTGCATGAATAAAACGTTTCATCAATCTAGCACCGATCTCAAGAGAACAAGGGGACTTTATACACTATTCATCAACCGTTGCAATATATCATAGTTTCCTTGAGGTACCTTGGCTTTAGGTGACATAAGTAGGGAAAGGTGAGTTGTCCTACGTTCAATGGCAAACTGGTCACG
The DNA here is from genome assembly GCF_041296265.1 of Equus caballus. Classification (NCBI taxonomy): domain Eukaryota; kingdom Metazoa; phylum Chordata; class Mammalia; order Perissodactyla; family Equidae; genus Equus; species Equus caballus. Next base: position 49,759,796 of record NC_091706.1, read on the forward strand.
GAAATAAGTGTACATTTCCTTTGTAAATGGTCTAATAGGGCTATAATGCTGACCTTAAACGTTAAGGTCTTGCCTGTAACTATCGAGAATAAGATATGGTACCAAGTAGAGTAAATTGGTGGGCCATTTTGCTGTTAGAGAACCTTAGCCAGCAATGATACTAAACCCCCAAGAGCATCCATCAAATCAGCATTCAATCCAAGGAAGAACACTGGGCTTCCTTTGCAAATGCAACTTCAAAATAACTCCCCTAACACACTTTCTCTTCAACCAGCTTTCTGCAACTTTCTGTATAGACATTCTGGCGCCAAAACTGATCATGCCCATGTTGGGCAAAAATGATGCCCCTTCATCAAACTGCAGTGGAAAAGAGATGAATTTTTGTTAGTAGTGTACAGGTCACGGCCCTCACAGGAAACAGGTGGCATACTCAATTTGAGTAATTTGAGGGAAATTTAATACAGGGACTGTTTTCAAAGGCATTTACAGGTTGTAAGGAAACTACAAGAGATAGCGCAACATCTCAGAACTGTCAGCACCTGGGTGAGCATCTCCAGTCTGAACACGCGAGGGGAAGAAGCAGCTGCTGGAGTCTGAAGGGAGATGACTATGTGAAGAGGACCACTTGACAGGAGATGCAAAGCTTCAGTGGATGGGCACAGTGAGCCCGAGGGTGACTCCACTGGGGTCACCAAGGAATGAAGTGTGAGAATGAATACGCTGACTTCACTCTCCTCCTTTTTCCTCATCTCCTGTTGGTGCTCCTCATTGGCCCAACCCAATGGGAAGCCAGCGGTAAACCTAGACCAATGATGTAGTCCTTATAGGTTAGCCTCCTAAGGCTTAGGGCGGGGTGGAGAGGATGGGAAGTAAATCTAGAGGGGCAAATGAGAGCTATCCAGCATGGGTAGGCCTGAATTGAAGTACATGTCTATCGATTGACTGTTGACCTTAGGCGGGTTACTTAATTCTCTTAGCCCTGCCTCTGAGGAGACAGTCACTTACGTATCATTTCTGCTCCACAGCCCCAATATCCATTCCAGCTCTAAGAAAAGGAGATTGCTAGTGTTGTGATTTTTCATAAACAAGACTTTAAATGGCATTCACATTTATACTATTTACCAAAATGTTTTAAGTCAATAATGTACACCTATATTACATTTTAATGCTTATTTTATATTTGTTACTGTGACTACAAAACTTTTAGCAGCTTTATTGAGATACAATTGACATGTAATAAACTACGCATACTTAAAGTACACAATGTGTTAAGATTTGACATAGGTAGATACCACATCAAGATAATAAACATGTTCCATCATCCCTAAAATTTTCTCATGCATCATTATAATCCCTCCCTCCCCCATTCCCCATGTACCCTTCACCATCCATCCATAAGCTTTCTATCACTATATATTAGGTTGTATTTATTAGATTTTTATATACACAGAGTCATATGTACTCTTTTTAAACCTGGTTTCCTTTACACAGCATAATTACTTTGTGATTTATCCATGTTGTAGCATGTATTGATATTTTATTCCTTATAATGCTAGGTAGTATTCCATTCTGTGAATATACCAGTTTATCTATTTGTTTATATGTCCAGATGTTGACAGATATTTGAGGTTTCTTCCAGTTTTTTACTCTTATGAATAAAGTTACTCTGAATATTCATAGGGAGATATATGTTTTCATATATCTTGGGTGAGCAGAATGGCTGGATCAATTGGCATATATATATATATATATATATATATATATATATATATATATAAACTTTTTAGGAAACTTCCAAACTGTTTTCCAAAATGATTGCACCATTTTACATTTCCAATAGCAGTATATTAGAATTCCAATTTTTCTACAATGGTGGTTCTTCAAAAAATTAAAAATTGAATTACCATGTAATCCAGCAATTCCACTTCTGGGTATCCCAAACAATTGAAAGCAAGGATTCAGATATTTGCACACCCATGTTCATAGCAGCATTATTTACAATAGCCAAAATGTTGAAGCAACCCAAAAATCCATTGATGATTGAGTGGATAAAAAAGATGCGGTGTATACATACATTGGAGTATTATTCAGCCTTTAAAAAGAAGGAAATTCTGATACATTTTGTCGTATGGGTGAATCTTGAGCACATTATGCTAAGTGGAATAAGCCAGTCACAAAAAAGACAAACACTGTGTGATTCCACTTATGTGAAGTACCTAGAGTAGTCAAATTCATAGAGACAGAAAGTAGAACGGTGGTTGCCAGAGTCTGGGGGGAGGTTGAATGAGGAGTTAGTGTTTCATGGAGATAGAGTTTCAGTTTTTCAGGATGAAAAGAGTTCTGGAGACGGATGGTGGCGATGGTTGCACAGCAGTGTGAATGTACTTAACACCACTGAACTGTCCACTTAAAAACCATTGAGACAGTACATTTTATGTTACGTACACATCACCATGATAAAAAATAAAAATAAATAATATAAAATCAAAATCACAGAAAAATATTAGTAGCCCAGATGTAGGAGGGAAATCAAGCATCATTGGAGCCAAGGACTTGATCATTGATGTCAAGGGATGGCATTTGGGTTGAAACTTCAGGTTTCAGCTTACTTTAGGTTGCTGAACGTAGTGTATGTCGCCACAAGGGTTAAGGCTGTACCAAGGACATTAAGCAAAAAACCAACAAAAATGTCGATGAGCAAGACTTTGTGGAGTATTCTAAAGAGTGACACAAAATAATAACATCCAAATGTCAGTAAAGATGAACTAACAGAAACAAGAAACGAAGAACGAACTCTGAACACTACGACTTTGCTCTTCTTGCCTCGGTGTGTTTCACCAGGCCCTGTTCTTTTACTTCTCTCTATATGTTATCTGTAGACGCTGCTGTCAGTTCCCTCTTCTCTACTACAGAGACCTGGCCTCCCACCATACCACACACATGTTCACACACACTTATGTGCTTTCTATTCCTGGCAGTTCTCTAAACATGACCAGTAGTTTCCTGGTTCCTTTGCAAATGCAGTTCCCACCATCAGGAATGCTCTTCCCCAACCTGTCCACCTGATCATTCAGCTGGTCCTTCTACACTCAACTGAAACATCTCCTCTTCCGCGAAGAGTATCTTTTGGTTATATAACTAATGTTGCATAAGAAGCTGTACTTTTGGAAAGCATTTATGGAATGCTGTTTTCTTTTAAGTTTATAATTTTGAGTCACTCTTGCATTTGTGGAATTTAAAGATGAAAAGGTACAAAAATGAGCACAATTTTAACATATTTCTCTAATAAAGTATATGCTTTTTAGAAGATTTTAAAAGATTCTTCTCAGAGGAAAATAACCTGTCATCCGAAATCACTGCCCCTCAATAATGTAGACAAATCTGTGCCCAGTGGAAAAGGTCACTTAAAAACCTGCTAATAGCTTACGTGTGACATGAGAATTAATAGAAGAAATGCTGTTAATAGATTAGAGCTATTTCAAAGAATAATGTTTGGAGACCAAAAAATCAGACATGCATTCTAGAACACAATGAAACTACCATGAAGATAAATGGAAAATCAGAAGAGCCACGTACTAATGTAGAAAATATAATACTAACTTGAATTCCTTTTTCTTTTTTTTGAAAACCTCATATTCAATAGCATTCTTCTGAAAGGTTTCTTTCATTTGGCTCATCAAATTTGGTCACAATACTAGCCTAGAACAATAAAAAATTCTCAATGGCCAGTTTGGGAAGATAGGGTAGGAGAATGTGGCCCAATAAAGGTCCATGAGGAATTTCATTGCTTTGCACCTAATGTGTTCTCATTAAATAGTTGTTGAATTTCTTCTTCCCGCTGTGCCTGACTCCAGCTTTAGCTGGTCCATCCCCAGGGTGTGACTGAATTAGAGCACTCTTCCTTGGGTGTGGTTTTCCTTTCTCTGGATGAACTAACTTCAAAAGGAGCAGGCAGTGTGCGCCTGGAGGTGAATCTTTCTGGACCATGACACCTTGGAACAGAGAGACTCACCACTTAGGCAGCTGTAGCTTTTAGAACAGGAAGAATGAGCAGTTAATGTTATTTAAGGAGTGGTTAGCAAGAGGATTGATGACAGTATTTTGGGAATCTTGGCTGAGTATTTAGGATACTGCTATTTAGAAGACATTACAAATAATAGGAGATTTTAAAGCGTTCAGGCCTGGCCCCAAACAAATTAGTAGGCTGCTCAGTATCATCAGTGGAACTACCATTAAAGGCGAGGCATTATATGTCTCCTATCTCATTTAATCCTCCAAAGTTCTGTAGGGTGGATACCATTCCATTTTTGTTGGAAAGCAAAGTATGACTCAAGAAACTTAGATGAGTTACTCCAATTAGTGGCAGAAGTGTAACTTTAACCAAGGCTCTCTGGGTCTAGCATTTTTCTACTTCACCATGATGCCTCGCCCTCCATGTGTGTCTTGGGGGTCCTGGGAATTTGGGCATGCTTCTTTTTTTTGAGGAAGATTAGCTTAGCCCTGACTAACATCCACCGCCAATCCTCCTCTTTTTGCTGAGTAAGATTGGCCCTGAGCTAACATCTGTGCCCATCTTTGTATATTTTATATGTAGGATGCCTGCTACAGCATGGCCTGATAAGTGGTGTGTAGGCCTCCCCCTTCCCTGCCCCCCCGGATCTCAACCTGCAAACCCCAGGACGCCAAAGTGGAGCACGTGAACTTTACCACCATGCCACCGGCCAGCCTGAATTTAGACATCTTTTTAAAGCTCCCATGGTGATTGTGATGTTTAGCGGAGTCTGAGGACAGTTATTTAACTAAAGTATGAGGGTTTCAATGTCTCAATCCTGCCAAGAATACAGTGCAGTGTTTACATTTCAAAAGGCAAACACTGGAAATTGGCATTGTTTAACATAAAGGAATTTATAATGATTAGTAAGTTTCACTCACTGAAGACATATTCCGGGGGACACCTGAGGGGTCTTACAAGAAGTCCTTAAATTATACTAGAGAGGCAGGTGGCTCTACGCCTCCCCTGCCCTTCCCTGTTTGTCCCATCTATAGCTATGTCTTCTCAGACTCTATTTCTGGATCCACTATCAACTTGCTAAACTTCAGATAAATATTGCTTCAAAACAAATGATCTTAGTTCCTAAAAACTTCCTTCAGTTTTTAACTTATGAAAAGCATTAAAATCGTGGAGGATTCTTTTTTAAACTACATTTTCGAATGGGCGTAGTTTAAGTTTTTAGGTGGGAAGCTCTCCTGGTTTTCTCTTTATGCTTGGAGTTCAGAAAGTTCAGCAGTTTGTGTTGAGAATGTCTTCTAACAAATGTGTAGTTTGGGGCCAGGCCGGCCTTGGCAGCTGAAATCCTCTATCTTTTCTTCAATTCAGAGAAATAATCTTTTACTGTTATTTTAGATTATTTCTTCCCTCCCATTTTCTTATTTCATTCTTTCTGGAGCATCTTTTAGAAGGATATAGAATTTCTGGCACTGTTATATTGTCTTTTTTTTTTTTTGGTCCAGTTTCATTGACATACACTTGATATATAACATTATATTAGTTTAAGGTGTAAAACATAATGTTTTGATTTATGTATATTGCAAAATGATTACAACTATAAGTTTAGTTAAAATAATCACCTCATATAGTTACAAAAAATTTTTTCTTGTGATGACAACTTTTAAGATCTACTCTCTTAGCAACTTTGTGGAATACAGTATTGTTAACTGTAGTCACCATGCTGTGCATTACATCCCCAGAGATTATTTATTTTATAACTGAAAGTTTATACCTTTGATAACCTTCACCCATTCCCCCAGCCCCCACATCTGGCAACCAATAATCTGTTCTCTGTTTCTATGAGTTCATTTTTTTTAACATTCCACATAAAAGTGAGATCATACAGTATTGCCTTTCTCTGTCTGATTTTTTTCACTTAACATAATGCTCTCAAAGTCCATCCACGTTGTCACAAACGGCAGGATTTCCTTCTTTTTTGTGGCTGAGTAATATTCTGTTGCATATATATATACATCACATTTTCTTTATCCACTCATCTGTCAGTGGACACTTAGGTTGTTTTCATGTCTTGGCTATTGTAAACAATGCTGCAATGAACATGGGGGTGCAGATGTTTCTTTGACACTGTGATTTCATTTCCTTCAGATATAAACTCAGAAGTGGAATTGCTGGATCAGATGGTAGTTGAATTTTTAATTTTTAGAGGAACTTCCATATTGTTTCTATAGTGGCTGGACCAGTTTACTGTCCCACCAACAGTGCACAAGGCTTCCCTTTTCTTCACATCCTCGCCAGCATTTATCTCTTGTCTCTTTTTTTTTTTTTTTGAGGAAGATTAGCCCTGAGCTAAGGTCTGCTGCCAATCCTCCTCTTTTTGCTGAGGAAGACAGGCCCTGAACTAACATCCATGCCCATCTTCCTCTATTTTATATGTGGAATCCATGGCTTGCCAAGTGGTGCTGTGTCCACACCCAGGATCCGAACCGGTGAACCCCGGGCTGCCAAAGCAGAACATGTGCGCTTAACTGCTGTGCCACTGGGCCAGCCCCCGTCTTGTCTTTTTCATAATAACCATTCTAACAGGTGTGAGGTGATCTCTCTTGTTGTTTTGATTTGCATTTCCCTGATGGTTAGTGATGTTGAACACCTTTTCATGTATCTATTGGCCATTTGTATGTCTTCTTAGAAAGAGTATCTGTTCAAGTCCTCAGCCCATTTTTTAAATGGATTGGGTTTTTTTCCTTTGCTATTGAGTTGTATGAGTTATTTATATACATTATGTATTAACTTCTTATCAGATACATGATTTACAAATATTTTCTCCCATTCTGTAGTTTGCCTTTTCATTTTGTTGATGGTTTCCTTTGCTGTGCAGAAGCTTTTCAGTTTGGTATAGTCCGACTCGTTTACTTTTGCTTTTGTTGCCTTTGCTTTTAGTGTCAAATCCAAAAAAACGTTGCTAAGAACATCGTCGAGGAGCTTGCCCCTCTGTTTTCTTCTGGGAGTTTTGTGGTTTCAGGTCTTACATTCAAATCTTTAATCCACTTTGAGTTGATTTTTGTTTATAGCGTAAGATAAGGGTCCAGTTTCATTCTTTTGCATGTGACTGTCCAGTTTTCCCAACACTATTTACTGAAGAGACTGTCCTTTCCCCACTGTGTATTCTTGGCTCCTTTGTCATAAATCAATGGACCATTATGCATGGGTTTATTTCTGGGCTCTGTGTTCTGTTCCATTGATCTCTGTGTCTGTTTTTATGCCAATACCATACTGTTTTGATTAGTGTACCATTGTAATATAGTTTGAAATCAGGAAGTGTGATGCCTCCAGCTTCTTTCTTCTTTCTCAAGGTTGATTTGGCCATCTGGAGTCTTTTCTGGTTTCATACAAATTTTAGGATTGTTCTATTCTGAGAAAAATGCCTTTGGAATTTTGTTAGGGATTGCACTGAATTTGAAGATCAGTTTGGGTAGCATGGATATTTTAACAATATTAATTCTTCTAATCCATGAACATAGAATATCTTTTTATTTATTTGTGTCTTCTTCAATTTCTTTCATCAATATCTTATAGTTTTCAGTGTAAAACTCTTTCACCTCCTTAGTTAAACTTATACCTAGGTGTTTTATTCTCTGACGCAATTGTAAATGAGATTGTTTTATTAATTTCTCTTGTTGATAGTTTGTTGTTAATGTACAGAAATGCAACTCATTTTTGTATATTGATTTTGTATCCTGCAACTTTACTAAATTTGTTTATTAGTTCTAACAGATTTTTCTTTTTTTTTTTGGTGAGGAAGATTGGCCTGAGCTAACATCTGTTGCCAATCCTCTTCTTGCTTGAGGAAGATTGTCACTTGCTAACATCTGTGCCAGTCTTCCTCTACTTTGTATATGGGTTGCCTGCCACAGCATGGCTTGATGAGTGATGCAGGTCCACACCTAGGATCTGAACCCACGAATCCCAGGCAACTGAGGTGGAGTGCACCAACTTAACCACTACGCAACCAGGTGGCCCCAGTTCTAACAGATTTTCAGTGCAGTCTTTAGAGTTTTCTATGTACAATATTATGTCATCAGCAAATAGCCAGTTTTACTTCTTTCTTTCCTATCTGGATGCCTTTTATTTCTTTTTCTTGCCTAATTGCTATGGCTAGGACTTCCAGTACTATATTGAATAAAAGTGGAAAGAATGGGTATCTTTGTCTTGGTCCTGATCGTCGAGGAAATGCTTTCAGCTTTTCACTGTTGAGTACGATGTTAGCTGTGGGCTTGTCATACATGGCCTTTATTATATTGAGGTATGTTCCCTCTATACCCATTTTGAGAGTTTTTATCATGAATGGTTGTTGGATTTTGTCAAATGATTTTTCTGAATCTCTTGAGATGATCATATGATCATCTGCCCCCCTGGAATAAATCCCACTTCTTCATGGTGTATGATCCTTTTAATGTATTACTGAATTCAGTTTGCTAATATTTTGTTGAGAATTTTTTCATCTATGTTCATCAGGGATATTGTCCTGTAATTTTCTTTAGTTATGGTGTTCTTGTGTGGTTTTGATATCAGGGGAATGCTGTCCTTGTAAACTGTATTTGGAAGTATTCCATCCTCTTCTATATTTTGAGAAGGGTTGGTAGTAATTCTTCTTTACATGTTTGGTAGAATTCACCAGTGAAGCCACTGGGTCCTGCACTTTTGTTTGTAGAGAGGTTTTTGATTACTGATTCAGTCTCCTTACTTGTAATTAATCTGTTCAGATTTTCTATTTATTCAGGATTCAGTCTTGGTAGATTGTATGTAGGTCGGAATTTGTCCATTTCTTCGAGGTTGGTCAATTTGTTGACATATAATTATTAATAATAGTCTCTTATGACCCTTTGTGTTTCTGTGGTATCAGTTGTAATGTCTTCTCTTTCATTTCTAATTTTGTTTATTTGAGTCCTCTATCTTTTTTTTTGGTAAGTTCACCTAAAGATTTGTCTATTTTGTTCATGTTTTAAAAATACAGCTCTTAACAGATGTTAGCTCAGGGCCAATCTTCCGCAGGAAAAAGAGGAGGATTGGCAGTGGATGTTAGCTCAGGGCTAATCTTCCTAAAAAAAAAAAATCTTAAAAAATATACAGCTCTTAGTTTCATTGATTTTTTTCTATCATTTTTTAGTTTCTATTTCATTTATTTCCTCTCTGATCTTTGTTATTTCTTTCCTTCTACTAACTTTGGGCTTAGTTTATTCTTCTTTTTCTAGTTCCTTGAGGTGTAAGGTTAGGTTGTTTATTTGACCTCTTTCTTTTTTCCTAATGTAGGTGTTTATTGCTATGAACTTCCCTCTTAGAACTGCTTTTCCTGTATCCCATAAGTTTTTGTATGTTGTATTTCCATTTTCATTGGTCTCAAGATATTTTTTGATTTATCTTTTAATTTTTTTCTTTGACCCATTGATTATTCAGTAGCCTATTGTTTAATCTCTACATATACGTGAATTTTCCAGTTTTCTTCTTGTAATTGATTTCTAATTTCATACCATTGTGGTCAGAAAAGATGCTTGATATTATTTCAGTCTTCTTAAATTTATTAAGACTTGTTTTGTGGCCTAATATATGTTCTGTCCTGGAGAATGTTCCATGTGCACTTGAGAAGAATGTGTATTTTGCTGCTGTTGGATGGACTGTCCTATAAATGTCTAAGTCCATCTCGTCTAATGTGTTGTTTAAGTCTGATGTTTCCTTATTGGTTTTCACACTCAAGTTGCAGAAATGGTTAATGGTGGTGTCAGAATTTGAAGCCAAGTTCTCTCTCTAGGGTCTGTGATAGACAGAATTTTAGATGGCCCCTATGACCTTTGCCTCCTGGTGTTATTCCTATGATTATGATTTGTTTTATGGCAAAATGCATTTTACAGATATAATTAAGGTTTCTAATCTGTTAATCTTAAAAGGGAGATTATGTGAGTGGGACAATCTAAACACACAAACCCTTTAAAGACAGAAGCATTCTCTGGCTGTTGGCAGAAGTTGTTACAGAGATTCAGAGCGTGACAAGGACTCTGTACACCATTGTTGCTTTAAAGACAGACAGCAACATCTGGCTGATAGACAGCAAGGAAAAGGGGACCTCAGATGTAAACCACAAGGATGTAGATTCTGCCAACAATCTGGATGAACTGATGGGAATTCTCTCCCAGAGTCTCCCAGCCGACACCTTGATTCTGGCCTTGTGAGACCCTGAGCAGAGAACCCAGTTGAGCCAATTGCAACCTCTGACCTACAGAACTATGAGATAATAAGTAAGTATTGTTTTAAGACACTAAGTCTGTGGTCATTTATTACACAGCCTAGAAAGCTGATACAGGGCCCATACTATTAGCCCTGACAGTTGCAGTGGCCTCTCTCTCTGTAAGGCTGCATGTGAAGTGCCCCTCACTCTCACCTGGGCTCCTTCTGGCTTTCCTGGTTTCCAACTGCACTGGCCTTTTTCTAGTCATCGTACTTCATTCTTCTTTGCTCAGGACTGATGTGTGTGCTGCTCCCTCTGCCTGGAAAATTCTCCTACCAACCCTCTCCCTTCTCCTAGCCAAGTCCTATTTGTTCTTCAGAATGGAGTTAAAACATCGCTTCCCCAGGGGAGGACTTCTCTGATGCCCCAGACTAGGCTGAGTTGTCTCACAAGACCCTCTGTTTTGCTTTCTTAGCTGTTGCACCATTCGTAAATATATTTATGTGATTTCTTTTGATAAATGTCTCGGTTGGTCTCCCTTTTATTCTCAATCACAGCGTCTAGTTCACAACCATCAAAACAATTTTCCAAATTTTAATTTTTATATTCAGTCATTTGCTTTCCTCTTTATCATAGGTCTTCTCCACTTAAACTCTAAGTTTGTTGAGGACAGGCACCAAGTGCATGTGCTCACCGTTGCATCCTTAGGGCTTAACTCAGTGCCAACCATAGCTAGCATTCGATGTTCCATTTGAGTCCATGAATGAGCAAACTGAGAACTCTGCAATTTCCACTTGGCCGATCCTAATCTCTCCTTCTCTCTCTCTCTCTCTTTTACACACACACTTACACATGCTACACACTGTTGCCAGCTCTGTTACGGAGCCAAGTATGGATTCATCTGTGCGTTCATTCTTTGCTTTGAATTATTTTTCTACCAATTAAAAAAAATTTCAGAAAAGATGGCTGCAAGTGGTTAAAATAATAAGACAAGTTGCTGGATTATTGCATGGGGTATCTGAATCATGCTCACTTTATTTCAACCATTCAGCTGTTCACAAACCAATAGGTTAGCTTTTAAAATATTTAGAAAGGAGGTGTAAATTGTGGCCTGGGAGAAATCTTAAAGAAGATAAAATATGAACTAGGCTAGAACCTAGGAAGACTGAGTTTGAACTTTGGCTGGGCTAACCTTTGGTTATTAGCAACCTCTCAGCATCTATTTGTCAAATCAGTGTTTGAGACAGATGGATATGAGGTCCATTTTTAATCTAATTTTCTGAAGTTGTGCACCTATGACTGCTCACTTTGGCAATATTATTTTGAAATTATTATATTGTGAAAGTAACTTCTACATGATTAAGAAACAATCCATAAGACTAATAATTTTTATAGATTTACCTCACTTAATAAGGAATGGATGAGTTCCAGCAATGCTGGCATTAAGGTAAATTTTTATTAATCAACTCTGCTTTTCCTTGATCTCTACTAGTCAGTTGTAGATAGGACTCACTAGAAACACTAACCACTAAACCAAATAATATTAATGATAATACTAAGATATTACTAAATACTAAGTATGCAGAAATGAAAATAAGACACAATAAGATAAAAAAGATGCAATAATTGTTTTTTACATGAATCTTCATACCTAGAGAATTTTCAATTCCTTAAGCTCCATCACGCTAGCCCATTTTTTCCCACCAGTCTCAAATTACCTTACCACAGACTGCTTTAAACCAAAGTAATTCTCAACATTTTCCCATAACAAACATTTTTCCAGTCTCTTTTGCTCAACTTTATCTAGTAATCCTGACACAATTGGAGAATGCATTTATTCAGTCATGTATTTGACAGACATTTATTGAGGTTCCACTTTTTGCCAAGCAGGAGAAGATATGAGCACATCAGAAGGAACCGCTTACTTAATTTAGTCATATTGACCCTTTTTACAAAATGTGTTCTGAGACTTGTCACTGTCTCCCACCAAGGTAATGTCCAACAGTTATCAAGAAAAGCATAAATTTATAAATATTGTTGTACTTCCAGCACTAGCCCAACCTATGAAGTTTATCAGGGAGACTCCAGGGAGTCTGAGAAAGAAACTCACAAATCCCATGGAGTAGAGGAGAAAGTCAGGGAGTGGCTTCTGTTAGCAATACATGCTTTGCTTATAGACATAAGTTACAGAAATTGCCTATAACTTGTGCTGTCATAATCCTGATAGAGTGGGTAGGAATGATCGGATATTGAAGAGTGAAGAGAAGGCATGTTCAGAGCCCTGATGAGTGGGAGGATTTGGCTGATGGAAAAGAATGAATCTGATGTGGAGAATAAGGGTAGAAATGGGAAAAAATGACACCCTGCATAAGCTCTTTAGTGTTTCTCCTGTCCTCTACCCTTAAATAAATAGTCCCCTTACATTTGTGCATTTCCATTCTACACAGGAATTCAAAAGGATGTTTTGAGGGTGTGTGTGTGAATACAAGTATAAAAGTGAATATATGCATCAAGGAATTCCTTCAAGGAATCATTGCTAATTGCAGACTATGCTCCGACTGCGTGCTCTTTTAATGTTCTATATGATAACTTGCTTATGATTGCTCTTAATTCAGTGGTTGGTATTTCCCTGTTGTTCCTGTCCCTCTATTGATTTTTGAGGAAAAATTATTTTAAAAAGTGAATATGTATTCATTTTTATACTTATACATATAAGTGAACTTATATGAAATTCTTAAGTTTATTGCCTCTTATCTTTATACCAGACCTCTTTCCTAGACAGTGTTGGCATGAAATTTGTACTTTGGATTTTTTGGAAAGTGTTAAACTTGTACTTAGCCTGCAAGAATTAGCTATCTCAAGTTTAAATGGAAAAAAGATGTAACTTTAAGAAGTTCAGAATGTCTCAAGTCTTTGTTACAAATCAGTAGAGGAACTGGAATTCAAGTGGATAATATATAGAAAATAATATGAAATGGCTTAATTCTGAATTGGAATAGTCGTTGGGGCTCATATTCTGCATGGAAGTAAGCCCCTATCCATGTTCACTGTGGCTGACTTAACTGAAAAATTATGGTTAAAATTTGTTCTCTCTAAAGAGAATGTATTAATGAAGTATAAATTTTTTGGTGTGAAATATGCTCAGTCCAGCAATCTCTTCCACACTAAAATTATAATCGTTATTTGATATGTAATATTAATTCTAATATTACTCTAATTTTTCATTTTTAAGTAGAGGTAATTCTACAATAAAAATAATACATGTACACTATTAGAAGTTTTGAAAGTATAGAAAACTAAAAGGTGGAGGGGGGAAAAGTCCCATGGACTTTTTACATTGGGTTCAACCCAGCTAGCTTGTCACATGTGAAATTTCATAAAGGCAGCAGGAAAAGCCAAAGGGGGTTGTGATTTGCATCATTTGTGAATCACTTATTGCAAGAAGCACTCCTGCAAGGAATTGCAAATTGCAGAGGACGATCAGACTACATTCTGTTTTCATTTTCCATTTGACGATATGTTGTGGCTGCTCTTTTTTCCAGTGGCTATTTTCCGTGTTCTTCCTGTTCCCCTGCTGATTTTAGAAGAATGGTCCTTAGACATTTAAACAAATGCAAAGAAATGTTTGTAAAGTAAAATGCTACAGTACATAGGATGTGAGGACAATCTGACTGTAAGAAATACTGATGAGTTGCCTCACTTGGTGGCCAAGATTTGATTCACAGAGCTGTCTGCCCTGGCATGCAGAGCTCTGGAAGCTGGGAGAAGAGAAAAGACAGCATTCCTGCGGATTCCCAGTCATTTCCAGTCATGCTTCTCTGTGTTTCGGATGTACGGTGAGTCTCCATGGAAAGCCCATATGTAAATTCTCTATATTCACTTACATTGTAACTTAGGAGTAAAGCTGATATAAGTCAAGCTAAAGTTATTATTCTTATAACAATTGCAGTGTATTTTTTAGATTAGACTTCTCCTTTTATTTTGGCGTGGTAATAAAACCAAAAATCAGTAATTAACAGATAACATTAATAAGTCCCATGCCTGATTTCCCTTCAAATTTAAAGACATACCAAGAAGAAAATGAACTTTGGATTTTGGCATGTGTATACCCCCAAAGTCGCTGAACTACGGATTTTTAAATTGTCTTTTGGAAATAATTGACTCTAAGCTACAAATTTTGTTGGCTAAATTTTGTCCCAAAGCCATTTTTTAAACTACTGAGTTTATAACTACTAAAAACAAAGAGTAATAAGGAAAGTGCTGATGACAGCATAATTTACGACAGTGGTGTTTGGGGGTTTTTAAAACTACAGCATCGAAATGGGAATTAGGATGGGTTCCATCCTGGGTTCTCTCATTAGTCTTGTAACAAACTCATTTCATAACCTTGGGTGAGTCACTTGACCTTCTTTGTGCCTTGACTCTCCCTAGGTGCCCTCCCAAAGAGAGAGTGTGGCTTTAAACTAATGAGATGGAAGGTGCCATGACGGCGCAGAGTATCATAGCCTTTCCACCACTCTGGTTTTACTTTTCATGAAGATTATTAACATTTGGCAAAGAGTCATTACTTGACAATTTATTATCCTGTTCAAATCCAGGTAGGTTAAAAGTTTAAACTTTTTATACCAAAAGTCAAGTCTCCTGTGCTTTATAGAAACCCCAGATACCACATGGTAGAAAAAAAGATCATGAATTTCATTCGAAAAGCCTCTTTTTTGGCACATAGGCTCTGCATTATAATGAAATATTCCATTGAAACGTCTGCTCTGGCACCGTGAACGGAGAAAAGTCTTGTGTTTGTATACTCTGTGAAGTTGAACAACAATTTCCAACATATGTTAGGAGAGGCTGCCCTCTTTGGAGATGGGAAAATGGATAGTTCCAGAGGGAAAAGAAAGCCGAGCGCTGAAAAGTTTTTGTTAATCTTTTACTGGTGAAACAGAGCTGGGAACAGAGCAGCCTGTTGGCTGTGGGGAAGGTTGGAGCCAAAAGGCCCAGCCCACAGGAAATGAACGCTGTCCTCCTCAGCGAGGCTACTTAAGCAGAGAGAAAACATTTACAGTACTTGTAATTACGATGGTTTTCGGCACCTAAATTGTCATAAATCACATTTATAAAAGCCATCTTCGCACCAGTCAAATTTTGAAAGCTGCAAAATATATTCAGCTGGTGGGTAGTTTGAAACGGTGGTACATATGTTTGGAATAAATACATGTTATAATTATGGTTTTTAATACTGGGAGGTTTCTTATGAGGATTTATACTCACATACTGATGATAATGGAGTACATTGTGAACATAATGAAGTGGTGATGGGTGGTATTTGTTCCGGCATTTCTACAAAATACTGCTTCCAACTCTAAGGGGTATGTTTCTGTGTAAATCCCCATACATCAAGATAAAAATATACTTCTCTGTGTATTTCCTGGAGCAAACTACCTGGAGAGAAAATACCTGCATTTTCACAACCAATTCATGGATCTTAAAACATAATTATGTCTTATTGCATTGTTGATCCCAGAGCAGTATTTGAATTAAAAAGGAGTGCCAATAGAATTGGTAGAAAGTAAAAGAGCTCTATTTTATAGCCAAGAGCATGGTGGAGTGAAATCTAGTTTTAATAAAAGACTAGTATCATAATAAGCAGATGAGTCTAACTGGTAATTAGAGTTTTTATTACATATGTATTACCTAACTCCAAAGCCAGTCCTACCAAGCAGAGAATGAAGGGGAGAGACCGTCATGGATTAGATAGTTTGGCAGGGTCAAGGAGGAATCTGAATGAACTCTTCACACAGTTCTGACACATTTGGACAACTGTATTTTGGCCTGTGAGAACCGCATCTGAGATGTCTCTTTATAATAATCTTTCATTCAATTATTCACTCATTCAACAAATATTTGCTAAGCACCTCTTATATGCTAGGCACTAGCCTAGCCCTGAGGCTGTAAATATGAATGAATTGGCATCCAGCCTTTGGGGAGTTTTTGCTTTTGAAGGAAATAAAGCCATAAACAAATAGTTACAACACAACATATTGTGTGCACAAATAGAGGTGTGAGTATAATTTTTGTCTTGACATGCATTTCTGCTATAAACCCTACAATAGATGACATATACGATGGGTTTGCTGCTGCCGGGGACTGGTCAGAGATTATAGGAGCCTGGGTACGGCACTTGTTTAAAACTGAGCTTGGTCAGCAGATTCAGAATGATATCCTATAGCTCTTGGTCTTGCTTCATTTCCATAAGCATTTTAAAAATGTGGATCTCTTCTTACTGCTAATGCATGTATTCCACAGGATCCTTTTCCTATTTTGAAAGTTTGTGTCTTAGACCAGAAAATGTGATTAGACTGCTGAGTTAACAGCCTACTCTGGGAATGCAGGGCCTCATCACAGTAAAATAGGCCGTAGGAGGGTATAATATCAGGATTTTGCTCTCTCTCCAGATACATACCTCTTTCTACCTCCATGTCCCCACCATGTCAGAAAATTCTGCTTTTGGGGCCGGCCCCGTGGCTGAGGGGTCAAGTTTGCCCACTCCACTTTGGCAGCCCAGGGTTCGGATCCTGGGCGCAGACATGGCACCACTCATTAGGCCATGTTGAGGCAGAATCCCACATGCCACAACTAGAAGGACTCACAACTAAAATATACAACTATGTACTGGGGAGATTTGGGGAGAAAAAAGCAGGGGAAAAAAAAGAAAATGCTGCTTTAGAGATTTCGTGCCATTTTTCATTGCTGCTTAGGTACAAATCATCTGCTTCTTAGTAAGATTGAATTTCAGATCCTTTCTTTAGAGCAGATTTTGACTGGGAATGAAAGTAAGAAGGGTAGAAGAAGGAAGAAGAAGATGATGCTCAAGGGGGAGCCTGTGAAGGGAGGCCAGATGGGAGGTTCTGGAGACAAGCCCCACCTTCCCTGTTGGCTTGAAGGTGGCTTGTGGGTGGGCATGCACCCTTTTCGGGTTGGTAGACCCAAGATACACTGTGATGAGGATGGCAATACTCTCTGTTCAGGCTGGTGGAACAACTTCTTTTTGTTTTCTAAGCAAAGTTACAAAGGTATATTTTGGAGGAGCACATCTCTTCAACAGGTGTTAAAAAAATATTTGAGAATCAGTATGTGCCAGGCACTGTGCTAGGAGCTGGAAATAAAATGGGGAGCAAAACAGAGTGTGCTCTCATGAAGTTTATAATCTGATGGGGAAGACAGTGACTAAGCACTCTGAAGCAAGGGAACACAATTTTGTGACGTAGCAGCCAGGAAAATGCATCACACAGAACTCTTGTTATGGGGAATGTATTTGACTGGTGGCCCTTGCTACCCTTCTGGGTACATCCTCATGTTAGCACCAAGACTAAACTTCCCAAGGACTGCTCCCAGCCAGTGAAGGAGCAGAGTTGGATAGTAATGCAAGACTACGCCTGCAACACATACAACGGCTTACTCTTTGAACTCTTAGACGCACAGAGTAGAATGGTGGTTGCTGGTGGCTGAACGGTAGGAGAAATGGTGAGATGTTGGTCAAAGGGTATAAACTTCCAGTTATAGGATGAATAAGTTCCGGGGGTGTGATGTACGGCATGGTGACTATGGTTAACAATACTGTATTGTACTCTTGAAAGTTGTGAGAACAGAGCTTTGATGTTCTCACCACAACAAAAACAACCGTAAAATGGTAATTGTGTGGGATGAAGGATGTTTTGTGGTTAATACTTCACAATATATACATGTATCAAATCATCGCTTTGTACACTTTACACTTACACAATGTGATATGACAATTATATTCGAATAAACCTGGGGGACAAAAAGCCGGAGGAACCTCATCAGCTTGACTGAAACTTTCTGAGAACAGTGCTGAGGTCTCAGGATCTGCCTGCCCCGTCGTCCTCACTTCCCCCTCTCCTTCTCAGGGGTCAGAGTGTGCAGCATGGGCCGAGGCTCTGCCTGGCTTCTCTAGTGCCCCCACCTTTATCCTTCACAGGCATCTCTTGCACAGTTCATCCTTTCTGTCTGCTTTCCAGAGGACCTGAACTAACAAGTGGTATCCTGATCATCTGAGAAAACAGGCAGGAAGATGGGCCTTGGAGACTCCTCACTCACCACCTGACAGGCAAAAAATGCCATCCGGAGTGGCATGTGGGGCACGGGTAATTCCTAACACTAGGCGGTGGCCCAATTGCCAAAGATATTATTGGTGGTGAGCTGAGAAAATGTCCTGGTGGAGGGGAGCACCAAGGAAGGTGCAACCTTCAGGCTTTGACAAAAAGTGGGAAGAGGGAGAGCCGAGCCTGCAAAGGCAGCAGAGTTGACCAGTTAATGCTAAATTGTTTTGACACCCTGCAGAGGGATAATGAAAGAATGAGCGCTGTTAACAAAGTTAAAGGCTAAATGTGAGAGCACAAAGTCCTCTTTAGTAGCTTTCAGAGAGGCCCTTATCTCCTTCAATGGGAGAGCTGACATAGCTGAGTGGCAGGTGTGGGATCTGATAGTCTCAGAGCTCCGGAGAGATGTTTGAAGTTTGAATGCTCAGCCAAGGCAGGTCTATTATGCTAAAGTTAGGGCCCTGGTCAGGAAAACTTGGGCCCCCAAACATTGGATGGGGACATCTGGATGAACGCCCCTGATTATGGTGGCTCTGTAGACCTCCTTATACCCTCAGAGATTGCAGAGGTGCCTCACTCTTCCCGAGTAAGAACTGGCACTTCTCCCACGTTGGAAGACATAAGACCTCATTCCTACAAGACAAAAGGTGCTCCCTTCAGGAGTTGCCTCTATCTCCTCCTCTTGTTGTCAGGTTAAAAACTAGCATTAAGTTCCAGCATACATGGCTGGGCATGTGCTGGCCCTGATAAGGGAGGAAGGAGATTACACACTGAGGACGTGGTAAGAACTAGCTTGCATAGACCAGTAGTGGCTAGGGAAGCACCCCTGGGATTGGATTTTGAACGTGTTTGACCAAGAAGGCCAGAATATATGACCAAATAAGCAAGAATTTCTTGACTTTCAGATTGTGGATTTAACATGCTGGCAAAGATCGCAGGGGATAGGACAAATTTACTGCTAGCATGGCTCTTAGAAGTGTAGAGAAAGTGCTGGTCAATGCTGAGTGGAATGGAAATGCCTGAGTTGTCCAAGCACACGATACAGGAAGGAATAAAGAGTCTGGGAGAGATAGTCATGCTAGAATGGATACATTATGTCAGGTCAAAAGACTTACTAGAGGATTATGTTCAATGAGAGGGCCCAGAGGACACCACTTAGCAAGGCCACTAGAAATGAGCTGATGAGAGGGGTACAGCATCACTAAATGCTTTGTGGTGACAAGCCCCAGTGGAAGAATTGCAATGCAGGCCTCTGGGATTTTGGAACAAGTCCATGTCTTTTGCAGCAAAGAATTATGTGCCTTTCACTAGTAGCCACAGACATGTTACTGTGCCCTGGTAGAAATGAAACACTTGACCATGGACACCAACTGACTATGTACCTAGAGCTGCCCATTATTGGCTGTATTCTGCCAGCATCACCAAGCCATGAAATCAGATTAATGGAGCAGCAGCAACAGTCTATCTTAAGCTGGAAATGGCATAGCCTGGATAAGATGCATGGCAGGGAACACAGATGCCCTTGTTACCCAACCACAGTCACACAAGCACCTCCCTCCTACACACAACTTTGGCTCTATGGAGGGGGGTAAGAGTGTATCCTGTACACCTGAAGGAGAAGGAAAAAATCTGAGTTTTATTTACAGATGAGCTGACTCAATATGTGGGTGCGAGCTGAAAATGATTGGTGGCTGCCTTACAGCCACATTCAGTGGTGTTCTTGAAAGATGGTGAAGAGAGAAAATCTTCCCAAAGGATGGAACTGTAATCAGTTCGCTTGTTCATCTGGGTGCAGTAAGTGGTTATTTGTTGTTCAATGAATGAATGAATCAATCAATCAATGAACACAGAGCATAGGAGAAATTGAACTCCATGTGATAAGGATTTCTATTGGCAATTGTCGCAGAAGTTGAACCTGTAGAACTTCTAGTCTCTAATAGACAGAATACTTGAGTAAGACTGTAAGGAAAATTTTACCCAACCTCAATTACGCCAATTCCAGATGAGAGGACTCCATCTGACCCATCAAAATGTTTCTTTGAACGTGAAGTGCCTTCTATTAGAATAAAGTATTCAATGAAATCTGTCCCTCCTTCCATGTATAAAGTTTATTTTTGCCACGTTGTGGGAAAAATAAAAGTTTCATTGAGTAGGAAATGCATTTTGTGGGAATCTACTTTCCTACAACTCAAAGCAAGTATTGAATGGAACAATTGAAAATAGAAGAGAGACTTTCTTTTGGATATAAAACAATCTACCTGCCTCAGAAATACTTCGCAAAGTAAGACTGACATGCTGAGTCAATGACACATTTATCTCAACAATACTTTAAAGGACATTGTTGGTAAACTGGTGTCATTTAAGACCAACTTGCACTCAACAGTAGTTAAATTCTACCTACTTCCTTTAAAATAAATGCTGCTATAAGGAGAATATTAACAAATATGATGCTGTCTGACTTATTTGTAAGACTAAACAGGTGATGGAGGGAGAGAAGACTATCTTTTTTTTTCTTCTTCTTCTTCCCAAAGCCCCCCAGCACATAGTTGTATATTTCAGTTGTGGGTCCTTCCAGCTGTGGCATGTGGGACACCACCTCAGCATGGCCTGATGAGCAATGCCATGTCGGCGCCCAGGATCCGAACCAGGGAAACCCTGTGCTGCAGAAGCGGAGTGCGTGAACTCAACCACTTGACCACGGGGCTAGCCTTTTTTTTTTCTTTTGAGAGAAGACTATCTTAAATCTGCTAAACCAAGAAAAAATATTCAGACTTATATGTGCCATGTCAGAAATGATAGTGTTGATATTTTTTTATTTTTCATGAACTTTGCCCACATATTAGAATAAGAAATGTGCCCTAAGTGTATACTAAAGAAAAGTAACATTATAAAATGTATTTTGTCCTATAGTAAAAATTGGTGACATTTCTGGTTGGATTATTGATGTAGATTTTTAAAAACCACTGGTTAGACTATTCCTGAGCTCTCAGAGCAAAAACATTCCATAGGAAGCCAAGAAATATAATTTTAGTTGCAGTATAATTTTCCAGCTGTTGCAAATAGGCATATTTTGGCATGTTTCAGAACTAGTGAAATGTAAGGAAAGATTAACCAGCTGATGGTTGAATCCATTTTTGTTTTTAATGGCTGGGACATTAAAGAGACAAGATTTACAAGTCACTGATTCTTATCTTATTTCACAGTACCTCTGTCACAAATAAAGCCAATAACTTGGTGTCATAAAATCCGAATGACTCTCTAAGAGCCTTGGGACATGTGCATATGAAAATGGCTCTCCGGGGCTTGGCTACATCTCCTTGTTTTTCACTTTGCTTCTGAGATCAAGAAAACATAGACTGTGACGATTTTCATTCAGCATTTCCAGTAAAAATCTCATCCAGTGGACAATAGCAGAGTATCAACCCCAAACAACTGCAAGCCCATAAAAAACACCTAGTATCACAGAGGAAATCAATTACTGAAACATATCTGTGAAAATATTTAAAACAGTTTTGTGAGCTAGTGATGCATGTACTTCTTTATTAATGCATGAAATAACAAGATCTAACAGCAAGTCTAGTTACTACCATAACTTCAAAATAGGGATGAATGTAAATAATATTTTTGAAATGTTTATTGTAGTTTTACTGTGTTATGAAAATATTCATGATTTCTATTAGTGTCAACGTCACAGGTGCTGTCTATGTTAGTATTGTTTACTTGCATTATTTAAGAAATGCTACTTTTCAGTTAGAGGTTAATGAAAATAATGATGTAATAGTCTTTCTGTGTGAATTCACCAATGCGCTGAATTCCAGCCTGGGGTAGAGAAGGGACCTAATACTTCCGTTATTTTCTGTGTCAGGCCTGTGCGGGCTCCTGTGCCTTCACTCACCTATCCCACAGCAACTCTCTGAGCTGGGTAACGTTGACTCCGTGTTACAAACGAGGACTCAGATGCAGAGGACATCTTGCCCAAAGTCTAGGGTTCAAATCCAGGTATGACTGATCCCAAAGCTGACTGATCCGGCATCTTTTTCTTTGATATCCTTTTTCCCGATAGAAAATCTGTTTCTGATTAATAGTCTTAGGCAAAAAGCTTTTGCTCCTGTATAGCAATTACCTAGCTCTTGGTTTTATTAAAATGAAGCATGTGTGTGTTTTTTCTAAATAAGTTGAAAACCTCTGTGGGAGTAAGTGGAGCATAGATGATGAACAAGTTGTGTGTTTATCATGTTCTAACTAAACCGAGTTCAGGCCCGTTCCTGGGCTACCACGTTTTATTTCCCTCTCCTCCAGTTCTAGTCCCTATGTTATCTAAACAGAAATGAAGCTGTTCCCCCAAATGATGAACTTCATTACATTCTACTGACAAAAAGCTCTTTCATTTTATTCTCTTTTAATAACCAGCTCCCCATTCGTGAAGTGAGTGGGCAGCTCAGTCCCAATAAGACCTCTACCTTTCCCGAGTCGAAGAGAGCCAACAGCTGCAGCTGAGCTTTTCAGAGTTTCCAACCTCAGCCTTGCCTGAGAGAGACAGTGCTCCTTCTAAGAGGAGGTCATTCCGTCTCCCTGGGCCCATTACAAGCTCCTCCTGATCAGAGGCTGCTGCTTCTAACAGTGCCAAATTATGTGAGGTGGTTTTTCTTACTATGTACGACTGTCCACCAGGGACGGAATTGAGACCACTAAAATAATTCTGTGTGGTAGTCTAGCTCTCACTCGTATTGAAGAGAAATATTTGGATACATGGTATATTTTAACATCAGGATATAACTCTTAGCAATTCCCAGAAGACATAGTTTATGTAACTTAGAGGAATCCTAAACATGATAAATGTGTCGTACACATGTCTTGATGTCAAGGATAGAATTTATCCAATATAAGATCAGACAAGTTTAATAAAACACTTAAGTGTTATAAGGCGTGCTTCATACTGGGGTGAATTATGTCTCTATCTGTGGCTCAATGTATGTGTTCTATCATTTTGAATATTGAATGAAGAAATCTTATATAAATAATGTGAAAGGTCTGATTTAAAGCAGCAAATGTTAATAAAACCAAATTGAAGGCTGACAGACCTTCTGTAACTCATATAGATTGCTTAGGAAAGGTATAAAAGAGAAGGTATTAAAATGGGGTCTTGGAATGTTCTTCCGTAAGTCTGTTTAAAATCATATTGAGTATCCTAAATTATTCAAAGTCAAATCCATCAAATTTGCAGAATTTTAAATATCGACAATTAAAATATTTGGTTTGCCTTATTTTCCACTCCTGTTTTCCTCAAGATATGTATTTCTAAAAGATTCATCTTTTAGTAGTTATTTTAGTATGTTAGCTCTAGAGATATTTCTTACACTTATACTAAGTTGCATTTCTGCTAGAAATTCCTGTAAGGAAAAATGACTTAAACCAAACAAGTCTGATTTTTTTCGTATTATGGTAATAGTACAGTAGTGTATTTCCATTGGTTGAGAACCTGAACCCCAGTTCTTATAGAAATGACCTGAGCTAAAACTTCTTCCTTATACTACCTTTAACAAGTCAGGAGTTGAGAAAACATCTAATCAGAGATAAGGATTCGAAAAAAAATCTTTCATCGTGAAAATTATCCCCAGCAACTTTGAGAATATTTTTGAGAGACCAGGATCATGTGATGAATTTTAGAAAGTGATTCAGCAGAATTAGTTTTGTTGCTCTCCCGATCCTATCACAAATGCCCCATGGCTAGCATGGGTGTTAGGGCACAGAGTTCTTTTCGCTGCCTTCCAGACAGAAAGCCTTTCCGTTTCCTGCAACTGCCACCTCAGCACCTGCAGCTTCAGCTTGCACCCTGATGTCCTGGAAGGCGTCACTACCTTTAAAATGCGTGAACCAACCCTTATTTGCATTGAATCCCTCATCCTTTGATCCTTTGTCACAATGTCGTTTCACCTTGTCAAAAAGCTTCAAAGCTTTGGCTTGAATAGTAGCCAAACTCAAAGCTGAATTAGATTCTGACATCACAAAATCTTAAATCTTTTCCATCTTATCCTCAAATCTGGCAACTTTATTTGAATTAACGGACTGCGACCATTACTAAACAACTTTCAGTCATTTTAAGGGCTGGGTCTGTAGTCTGATGAGCCCTGGTTTGAGCTCATGAGACTAAAGTTTTAAAGAAACAGGGCAGAATGAGTACTTATAGGAAGGAGCATTGCTCTATAAAGTATTCCCTTTGGGAAGTCATACACTTAGTCCAATAATGATGTTATTTCTCAAAACAATTTTGGAGATTTTCCTTTGGCCTTCAGAGAGAGAGTACTGGTTGCAAAAGTAAACACGTTTTATTTCTTTATAGCCAGGGAGGTACAAGTCTCAGGCTGCAAAATCAGCTGTGTAAAAAAATATAACTTTATTTTTTCTAACCGAACTTAATTTCAATCTTATTCAACTCAGGTTAACCTCAGTCAATCATTTATTCAGCCAGTTCAGGATTTTTCTCCTGGTTGCTGCTAAGTTCTGAGGCTTTAAGACCTACCATGGTGTCCATGAGATAGGAGGGGACCGTTGGTCCTCAGAAATGATCCTTTATTCATGGTGGCACTTACTGGTCCCGGGCACAGGTGTCCATCCCTGCTGACATCCTCAGGATGGTCTTCTTGTCCTCTGGGCTTGCATTTCCAGTCCACGCTCCTGGCAACACTGCAAGGCTGCTTGAGGTCCGAGCCTCTTTTGCACCTGTCTTGGGGTGGGAGTGTTTGGACGCCCTCCTGTGCTGCCCTGGGGCCCTGGGAAACTTGGTGGAGCTCTGACATGCTCTTCTGGCCCCACCTTTACTTTCTCTGCTGTTGTGCTGGGCAAGGGGATGGGAGGGAAGCAATGAGAGGCTGCTGCCTTCTCAGGTTCCACCCAGCAAATGAGGCTCAAGTCTTCTTTGCTTGGATCCCCACCCCATGGGGGCAATTCAGAATTTCTTTGGGGTCTGAAAAACCTCATATTTTGATTATTATTGCATCATTTTTCTAAATTGATCACTTATAGCATTAACTTTATGCTCAGAGTCTTTCAGACTTGTGACTTTTGGTTCTCCAAAACTTTTCTCTCAAATTATTCTTTGCCATAAATTTCAAGGTGTCAGTGTCGTGGTTAAGGGCAGGGACTCTGGAGCCAGACTTGCCGGGGTTGATTCCCAGCTCTACCGTGCACTAGTTACAGGACTTTAGAACCTTCTCTGCCTCAGTTTCCTCATCTGTACAAATAGGGATGATGATGATAGTGCTTACCTCATTCGGTTGCTATGGGGATTAATGAGTTAATATTTATAAAGCGCTTAGAATAGTGCCTACACCTAGCAAACATTATGTATTGTTAGTTACCTTTGAAAAATAAATTCATAAACCTCTAAAGCTGAGTATTAGCTTTTTCGCCCTTTGGTGTCTGATGCTGTCTGAGTGGGATGCAGGACAGGATGGAAGGAAAATTTGGAGAGAGGCACAATGACGGTTAATGTTATGTGTCAACTTGACTGGGCCGTGATGTGCCCTCATGTTGGGTTCAACATTATTCTGGGTGTGTTTGTGAGGGTGTTTCTGGATGAGATTAACATTTGAATCAGTAGACTGAGTAAAGGGGGTGGCTCTCCCCAGTGAGGGTGGGCCCCATCCAGTCCATTGGAGGCCTGAATAGGACAAAAAGGTGTAGAGAGGGAGAATTTGTTCTCTTTGCCTGATTGCCTTTGAGCTGGGACATTGGTCTTCTCCTGCCTTTGGACTTGGACTTGAACTTGAGCTTACACCATCGGCTCTCCTGGTTCTTGAGCCTTGAGCCTCAGACTGGAACTACACAGTTGGCTCTCCTGGGTCTCCAACTTGCTAACTTCTATTGTGGGACTCTCTCTCTCTCTCTCCCTATTGGTTCTGTTTCTCCAGAGAACCCTGACTAATACAGATGCACAGAATCATATTTCAAAATACTACCCAACCACAATCATCTCCAATCTTTCTCTCTCTGTCCCTTTGTATTTGTTTATTTTTCCCCCACTTTACTTCCTTTTCTACTTTGCTCAGCTTCATTTAGCTGACTCAGGCTTGGTGTAGTAGCAAACAAAGGGAAACTGATAGGGCCAGACTGAGTTGGGAGCTGGAGGTCGTTGCTCATGATACTGGTATCTGGACGCAGCCTGATGGGATCTTATCCTTGAAAAGTGTGCATGTCATGAGTTTATGACATAGGCTATAAGAGGCTGTGCCTATTCAGGGCTACCTCCACACCGAGCGTGCTGAGAATTGATTCGCTTAGCCAAATATTAATTCCGGATTTTTGAATTACATTTTTTTACTAGAAGATTTATTTTCAACAGAGACTTGAGATAAATTATGAGACTTATTTAAAATAGACATTTATTATTGGCAATATCAAGATTGCTCACGTTAGAAGCTTCAGGTTCACAAGATCCTATTTGTCAAAAAAAAAAAATCTGTCATCATGTATTTTGTCTTGCTTCTGTGATTTATAACGAGAACTGAAAATCAGAATCTTTTGTGTCCTAATCCTCTTTCTAACATTTTGTCTTGATCCAGTCTTCGACATGTCATTTAATCTCTCCTTGACTCAGATCCCCATTGGTAAAGTGAAACCATTAATAATATTTGCCTCCTACAGAATTGTTGTGAAGATTAGTCAGTTAATGTTTGTAAAAATTCTCTAACCATGGAACGAGCTATATTACTGTGAACTATTTGAATGGGTACTGCCCACATTTTCCTTTCATAGAATGGCCAGTCTTTAAAACATCCTTCAAATGACATTTGCAGATCAACAAATTTAGTGTTTGTGCACTATAAGTGGCTACATTTTTTTTTGATCTATTTGAGATTTCAGGGAGTTCAAGTATATTATGATTATTCCCCCTTTTAAGAAATTTTTGTGAAGCTGTGTAAACACACTTACACTTGTGTACACACATATATCTAGCCATGTATTATCAGGGTGAATGATTTTCTGATAATATTTGTAATGTGTGGTGCGGCTTTGTGCAGGTTAGCAATTTTAATTATTCATCTTCCGTGTGTCGTGCCAGATTTTTCCAGAATTTAATGGTAGACTGCTAATTTGGACTTTTTTGCCTTTTTTTGACAAGGACATACAGGGAGAAAATAAAATATAGGTATGTGTCTTTGACTTAGGAAAAAATGGCATGGTGACTATTCTTCTGTTCAACCTGTAATCATTTAAAAGTAATAATATGGATGAAACACTCTAAGACAAGTTTTTCACTTGGATTATTGAGTTCCATTCAAAGATGCTGCTAGATTTCAGTGGGCAGAGTACCAGAGTATCAATTTTCTCATTCTACAGAGGTTTTCAAGTATCCAGAGGGAGATTGAAATGACAGATAGGCCCAATATTTTCTCTAATTTTATTATTTTTTGCTTGTTTGGTCCACTATATCAAATCATGCTGCGTAGCATGCACCCATCCACTGATCACATCAAAAATTAAATCAAGGGGTACAGGGGTACATCAGATTTTCTATGTGATAAGCATCGTTGTAATTGTCCAGGGTTCCTTGGAAGGAAAATTTTCAGTGAAACGTCAAATAATATTAGTAAGTGATCACAATATCTTGAACCTAGAAAAAAGGAAATTTGGATAGAAGAAATACTTAGCACCCACTTTACTGCTAAGGATGTGTTTTAAGGCAGATAAGAAGGATTTGGAGTTTATAAACGAATACTAAAAGGACTGGAAGATGTCTGCTGCTATAAACCCCTGGGGTGGATGGGTGTGGAAGGGGAACAAGGAAAGGAAGAGTCAGTGGCTTGGAATATAGATGTGGGTGGGAGGGAGGTAGTGGTAAGGGACAGTCTTTCCCAGATGACCAGTAAAGTAAGAATTACTTATTTGAACATGGGAGTCTGCAGGATTCCAACTTTTGTATGCTTCCAGGAAATGTTAAGAGATAACTGTATGAAATCCTTTCTTCATCCAACTGTAAGCCCTGGAGATAATGGGAAAGAACAGGGAAAGAAAAAGGAATCATATTTGGATTCTTTACATTCCGGGAGACTATTGATGACCCTCTGAATGCCCTCACTTTCCTCTCTGATTTTCTATCTTCAGGGAAGAGTCTTGAGGTATGGAGAGCCATGCGTGTTATCAGTCATTCCTTTTCCAGCTGCCTCACCCACTTGCCCCACAAGTTAATCTTCCTTCCGGCTTTCCTCCCTCCCACTTTTCTTTCTTCCTTCCCCGCTCCTCTCTTCCCCTTCCTCCCTTCCTCTCTCTCTCTCTCTCTGTCTCTCCCTTCCTTTCTTCTCTCTCTCTCTCTTTCTTCCTTTCCTTTAAGTCATTACTGTTAGTTGGGCAGATACATGAAAATATCCTGGGATCTGCCAAATACAACTTAAATATTACTTGCATCTCTCATCTTGAAAGAAGTTCAGAGAACTAAAATATAGTTAGTTGTTATAGTATTGGTAAAAGCTTGACCTTTGAAATTCTAATTTCTGCTCTGCTTGAAATAAGGACTTTGTACTAAAAGTCCCCAAACTTTTGAAACTCAAAAAAGATATGAGTTTGATCTGATTCAAGTCTTCTACAATATAATGAATGTTTAGCTGAAAGAATATAATAAGGAAGATATTTCCAGGTTGAGGAGAACTTTAAATAGGGAGGTTTATTTAGAACATTGTTATAATGTACTCATTTTGGGTGGACGGACACACACACACACACACACACACACACACACGAGGCTGGTAAGTACAATCTGTCAGAAGAACTCAGAGGAACAGGGCAGCCCTTCCCTTCATCATGGTTTCTATCAACTGTGATTTCCTTTTTAGAAATTAGCCTACTCTTCTTACCTGATGTTTTAAAAACGTAAAATAAACAGAAGACCACACTCCTGAAAAGAATTACCTGACACTGATTGTTGTTGCTTTTCTGAAACATAAGTCTGTAGAAAAAAAGTGTTCTCCACAAATCTCAATTCTGAAGGAAAGTCTCTGAGTTGGCTAGGAATTCTGTGAGCTCAGCATCCTCCGGGCCAGGCGGAAACATGAGGCTTCAAATGTTTCTAGAGCTAGCTTGGGTCTTAACAGTCAAATAAGTGTCTCAGAAGTGGAATAATTAGGAACAAGTTCTTTGAGAGCCCATGCACGTCTTTTATCATTTAGAGGTAACTCTTCCTTTGCAGAGCCATCCTTTTTCTTCTCCCGAACATGTGTCTGACATTCATTAGGACAAGAAAGCTTAAAATGTGTTCCTGAATGAATAGTGGTTCAGGACTCAGGAAAGGAGACGGGCTTTCACAGAAATATGCTGATTGTTTAGTTGTAAAATAACGAGGCAAGGGAACAGGGACATACACTGTTCAGTCCAGCTCATAGCGTGTGGCTGCCAGCTCACCAAAAGAGATCACATAGTTTGGCCGAGCGAAGGATTAGACCACAGCCAGGGACTGTGGGGGTAGTGAGGAAGGCATGCGGCTGAAACGTACCCAACGTGATCTCTGCAAAGCCCAGTGGCGAGATCTAGTGGACTCTGCTGGACAAAGGACGTCCATTACCTTCTGGCCAAACTGCTCTGTGCTCCTCCGAGCAAGCCTGCTTCTGACCGAGGCTCTTTACACCCCTTCTGGCTGAACAGCTCTGCTCTCCCTGGAATCTCTTGGCTTAGCACCTCTCTGGCCCCTCCCAGCTGGACCACTCCTGGGACAGCATGTGCTCTGCGTGGAATAACAAGGTTAACTGGACAAGGTTGAATAGCCCTGTGGTGGGAGTGCCTTCAAGCCACATGACAGAAGTGAAATAGGAGTCATCATGGCCACACTGGAGAGGAATCAGATTCTTCTCAAGAGTTCCGATCCTGGTCTGGTTCTCTGACATGTCTTGAATCATCCTTTGTCTCTCTCCTTGTAGAAGGGGAAAGACAGAATAGTACCCCTTGAAAGCGGTAAGAGAGAAAGGGAGAATGAAGTGTGGGTATAACTATTTTCAGGATGGTTTATCTCTAAGTCTATTCCCGGGCAAAAGTTTTGGGAAAAGCGAAATCACTCAGCCCACGCAAAGCCTGAGGAAGCATAAAGAAGTCTTGGAAATCCCCTGGAAAGAAGGATCAGGTAGAGTTTGAGTTTTTATTGTCAAATCTTTGGCTCAGTCAGTCGAAGCAACATATGGGGTTCCAGGCAGAAAGCAGCAGCAGGTGATTAGGAAACGGGTTTTTCTGCATGTGGTAAAACCTGGTGTGGAAGGTAGAAAGGGCAGAGCAGGCGGGACCTAGGAAGCCCCTGGAGCAGGGAGCGGGGGAGTGGACAAAAGCAGGTTGCTGGAACCAGCTTGCAGGCAGGCAGCCTGGCTCTTGGAAGGCAAGGCTGTTGAGCAAGGCAGACGCCAGGGACTTAAGATGCTCTAGGAAAAAACAAAGCGGCAAGTCAAAGACCCTGCCAGGAGTGAGAGACCGGGTGATCGGCAAGAACTGAAAACCAGAACGAGGTGTCAGGTCTGGATTCAGGGAGTGGCTCGGGGTAGACAAGGGAATCCACTAACTTTTTATGGTTCCTGGCACTGGGAGGGTCTTGATCCTGTGGTAACTTTCACCCCAGCCAGGAAACCTCATGTACGAGATGACTAGTACTTGTTTTATAACATGCCACGCAAATAAGTGTTGGGAAATGATCCATTCTTCCCCATTACCTCTCACCTGGACTGTGGCACCAGCTTCTTATCTTGTCTCCCTGTGTTTGTTCTTCCTTCCTGATAACCCATTCCTCATACAGCTGCCAAAGCAAATCTCCTAAAGCACAAGTCTGGTCACATCTCCCTTCTGCCTAAATCCTTCCACTGGCTGCCTGTTGTTCAAGCAAGATTCCTCAGTGTTTTGGTGAATAGTAGTTCTGCGAGGTAATTAGCCAAAGGAGGGTATATAGTCAAATAACTCCAGAATTCTACAGGCAATAGTCCCTTCTATACAGAGAAATCTTCTATAGAGATCTCCAAAGGAGAGAAGCATTTTAAAGGCTCTGAGAAGTCCTGCAACAACTTGTTGACTATTGATTAAATCAATAATTTCCATATATTTTTAACCACGGGGCACTTTCTCTCTTTTTCTTCCATAGAAATCTATCAACGTTGATTGGAAATGCTGTGAGAAATACTGACCACTGGGGGAAAAAATCTACCTTGCTTAGCCTGAAATTGTTAAGGATCTTTTTGGTCTGGCCCTGCCCTGTCTGCCTCTGCTCTTCATCCCCATCAATCCTCCTCTTGGGCTTTATGCTCTGACAAAACAAAGCACACCATTGTTCTCACACGTATCGCTATGTTTTGGTCATTTATTCTTTTTAACAAAAGCATTCTCTCTGCATCTTCCTTAACCCCTGTCTGTGAAATATTATTTATTCTTCAAAATCCTGCTCAGATACCCACTCCATAGGAAGTTGTCTCTTTACTTGAGAGCAAGGGTCAACAAACTTTTTCTGTAAAGGGCCAGGTAGTGAATATTTTAAACTTGGAGGCTCACGCCGGCTCTGTTGCAACTCTTCAACTCTGCCATTGTAACGTGAAAGCAGCCACAGGCAATCTGTACATGAATGGGCATGGCTGTGTTCCAATAAAGCTTTATTTACAAACGTAGGGAGCAAGCTGGACTTGGCTGTGGGCTGTAGACTGCTGACCCCTGCTTTAGAGTCACACTTTATACAGTTCTTGGTGAGGCAGAAGTTAAGTCTCCAGATGTGAAAAATACAAGGCCACCAGGTGAGAGCCCTATATACATGTATTTAGTTAGAACCAACACAAGGGTGGAGATTAGGGCAATCTAAGTACCGAAGCATAAGACCCTGCTTAGACTTGTTATTTTAGACTCTTGTCCCTGCAGTTAACTACAAGAACTTTCTCTGAAAGGTTACATAAAATTAGACACTCTGCTATAATGTTAGTTTAGGAATCAGCCCTTGAAAAATATTACCAAAGGCAAAAATGTCTATTAAAAGCTGGCTGAGACACTGCGATAAGGGAACAATTTAAAGTGTTAAGCACTCATTAGCTGCTTAAAAGGAACCTCTACACCCCTGAAATGCTGTCTGAAAAAGAAAATGAATGCATTCACTTGCAAAAGAGAAATGTCACAGGCCCTACGAAGCTTACTGCTCTGCACTGCAGGACTGGCTGCTGGGGATGGCTGGCGTTTGAGGGACCAGAGACGGGGTGAATCAGAAAGCTGGAAGGGCGATGGGGACCTGCCCTGGAATGAGAGTGACCAGAAAGCATGACCGGCGGCTGTTCCCGGAGAAAATGATAGGCAGGAATCTCTGATTAAGTAGATGCAGGAGATGAAATTTGTGGGGCCTCTGAGATTAAAACTGACAGGGAAAAAACAGGCCATGGTAAAGTTCAGACAGAGGGGATTTAAGTAATTCACTGGACAATCCAAACCCCTTTGAATGGCAAGAGCTCCCCCTCCACAATTGCGCCCTCCTGTCATAAAGTCGCGGCTTTCCATGCCCAGCTGGGTAGTGATGAGAGTGGTGAATGGCTGGCTGTCCATCAAATGTTGAGACTCCCCGTCCATGAAGTAGAGTTATTACAAGGACCTCGTTTCCCAGCCCCCATTGCTTGTAGGTGGAGGCAGGAGACTGAGTTCAGGCCAGTGGAATGTGAGTGGAAATGGTTTACGTCACTTCTGGCCTGACCCATAAGATCTCCCACTGGGTCTTCCACTCTTCCTCTACCCCATCTGCTGACTAGATTTGGGTAGTTTCGGATACCACGTGTAGAAGGCAGTAAAGTTTCTATCAGCTTAAGTCTCTGATGGACTCTATGGAACGTATCCCCTCCCCATTCAAACACACAGAACTACCAGCATTAACTTCTCTTGTGTTAAGCCATTGAGATTTCAGAGTTTATCTACGATGAGGGGCAACATTTACTTGACAAGTACAAGCAGAAAATGAGCATTGCTTTAATAAGTAAAGGGTGTCCTGTATGTAAAGCACTTCTAGATAAGAGTGTGGGACCCACTGAACCAAAAAACATAGGAAGACACTATAGTTTGCAAAGAAGCCATTATTTTCAGTCTCAAATAAATGCTATTTCCTGTAACAAATCATGTTTTTGGAAATAAATGTGTTTGTGTGTCACCATCTATATTGTCAAATTAATCAACTGAAAATCCCACTACTTTTACAAGCTTTGGGAAACGAATAAACAAAATACCCAGAGGAGTAAAAGCAAAAAGAGTTAAAAACCAAAGATGAACAATATACAAGTCTCTTTGCTTTAAAAAAAAAAAAAAAGAAGTTAAGCCATTTCTAGGGAAAAATACATGCAAACGTAATTAGGCAGATCAATTACGTTGTCTAGAGGCCATTTTCAGCAGGTTGATATGGAAAACTATTGAATTTGGCAATCTATCCCTCCCAAATCTTGGTGGGAGCTATTTGAAAAGTCATTTAAATTTCTTTATTTTTAATATTTCATTTCTATCTTTTCTTCCTAAAGAGATTATCGAAGCAATGTGATTTTTTCCCTCAGTTTTATTGAGATGTAATTGACATATAACATTGTATTAGTCCAAGATGTACAGCATAGTGATTTGATATATGTGTATATTATGAATTATTACCACAAGTTTAATTAATGTCCATCACCTCACAAAGGTGTTTTCTTATTTTGAGAAATTTCAAGATCTACTTTCTTAGCAACTTTCAAATATATCATACAGTATTGTTAACTGTAGTCACCATGCTGTCCCTTACATCCCCACGACTTATTTATCTTATAACTGGCAGTTTTTACCTTTTGACCACCTTCACCCGTTTCCCCCAGCCCTCATCCCTTCTCTGGAAACCACTAGTCTCTTCTCTATATGGTTGTTTTTGTTTTTGTTTTTTGAGGAAGATTGTCCCTGAGCTAACATCTGTGTCAATCTTCCTCTGCTTTATATATAAGACGCTGCCTCAGCATGG
Source organism: Equus caballus (assembly GCF_041296265.1). Lineage (NCBI taxonomy): Eukaryota > Metazoa > Chordata > Mammalia > Perissodactyla > Equidae > Equus > Equus caballus. Next base: position 49,794,091 of record NC_091706.1, read on the forward strand.
CTTGATGAGCAGTGTGTAGGTCCACACCTGGGATCTGAACCTGCGAACCCCAGGCTGCCAAAGCGGAGTGCACGAACTTAACAACTACACCACTGGGCTAGCCCCTGTATCAGTGTGATTTCTGAGGAAAAATTTTCCTAGGTGAGATTATGTTTGTATCTTTATGACCAAAAAACCAAAGCACATGATTGTCAATAGATGTTCTAGGTGACATAAAGTCCAGTTTGATCATTACAGGTAGAATGTTCAATTATAAATAATCAATCATGATGTATTAGGCTACACTGGAAAAACACAACTTTGAAGTGTAAATTAAAGAGAAGGCTTCCTAAGATATCCATTATTTTCATGACACTAAAAATGACTATCCTTTTCTAGGATTGAAGCAATATAGAGTGGTGGTTAAGTGTAAGCACTTCTGTTCAACAAGACATCATTACAAGAGTGACAAAGCAAAACAGAATAAGAGATGATAATTGAAACACATATTTCTGACAAAGGATCATATTCAAAATATACAAAGACTTGTAAAAATCAATGAGCAAAAGATGAACAGCCTAATAGAAAAGTGGGCAAAAGTCTTGAACGGGTACTCAGCAATTTGCTCAACATTATTAGTTATCAGAGAAATGCAAATTAAAACCATGATAAGATATCATTACACCTCCTGCAGAATGGCCAAAAATAAAAAGCCAGACAATACCAAGTGTTGATGAGGATATGTAGTAACTTGAACTTTCAGACACTGCTGGTGATAGCGTAAATTGGTACTAACACTTTGAAAACTCTTTGAAGTTTTCAGTTAAAGTAAGCATACACATGCCATATAACCCAGCAATTGCATTTCAAGAAATATATAATATGCCCAACATAGAAGTGTACATATGTGCACCAAAACACATAAATAAGAATCTTCACAGGAGCATTATTTTTAGTAGCCCCAAACTGGAAATTGCTCAAATTTCCCTCAACAGTAGAATGGATAAATAAATTGTGGTATAGTTACATATTAGAATGCTATGCAACAATACAATGAAATAACTACTTCTCTACATAATCACATGGATGACTTACTTTTACAATTATCATGTTGAGAGAAAGAAGCCAGACTCAAAAGAGAAAATACTGTATGATTCCATTTATATAAAGTTCATGAAGATGCAAAACTCGTCTATGGTGTTAGGAGTCAGGATAGTAGTTACCTCTGGGAAGGGAATAATAACTGGAAGGGGGACAAAGAAGGATTTCTAGGGTACTGGACATGCTTCATTTCTTGATCTGGGTGGTATTGCCTAAGTAGGTTTACTTCGTGAAAATTCACTGAGTTGCACACTTAAGATTTGTGTACTTTTCTCCATGTTATGTTTTAAAACAGAGTTTACTCGAAAAGGAAGAAAGAGTGTACACTCTGATGTCAAATTGCCAGTTTCATGTTATAGCTTTGTTCCTCACTAGTCAAGATCCTTGGGAAAGTTGTCTAACCTTTCTTTGTCTCAAGTTACTCATGTGTGAAAGGGAGATTATACGATTACCTTCCTCATAGACTGTTAGGAGGATAAATCTGACAGTGCATACCAAGTCCTGGAAGTGTCCCAAGCACATGTTTAGTATTCAGTAAATGTCAGCTGTTGTCGTTCTTATCATTAACTCTTGGGAGGACCAATTGATAAATATTATCTTAAAATGCCAATGGATCCAAGGTAAGAATAATTAGACTAACACAGAAAACCAGCTGCTATTTTTATTTGGCTTTATTATTTTTTGACTCCTTGACCTTCAAACTGGGGAGTTTCTCAGAAAAACCAACATGGACAACTCCCAAAGCCAAAAAGAAAATTCATTTGAAAACCATGTTGTAGGCCCAGCTAATATAAATATTATTGCTGTAAAGTACATCTGTAAGTAGGTAAAGTCCCTGAGAAGAAAAAAAAAAGATCAAGTTACAATTATGTAAGGCACAAATTCTTATTTTAAAAGGGTTAGTGATACAGTGCCCACACCTCAAGATGGAAGGAATTAGTCGGTTTATCCTTGTGTGCAATGGGGCATGGTTTTTTATAGTGTAGATATTTTTTATTCGTTAATAACGTTTTTAAAGTGTACCTTTCCTGTATACTGGGTTTTCTACTTCAGTATATGATCCAATGTTCAAAATGGTCGCTACTATACTTTTGTGTTAAAACTGTATCTCATTTATATACAAATTCATCCTGTGTTTGCTTTTATTTCTGAAATTAGGTCAGAAAATTCAGACCCCAACTATCAATATTAGGTTAGAAAATTCAAACCAGCACTTGGACCTTTATCAACATTGGTACTTGATTTAGCACTTTTAACTAACGGACCCAACCATACAGCTCTTGAAATACTGATGTCCATATTCCAAATTAGGAAGTTCAGTGTTATGTTTTTACACTACCATGAGAATCTTAGGATGGAAAGAATTTTAGGCTTCATGCAGTTTTCACTGTGACAACTACTGGCTTCAAGAGAGCTCATTGTTATGTGTTCATTTTCATGTTCAGTCAATTCTTATTTTCTAAGCAGACAACTTCATGAGGGAGGGGCTGTGTCTGTCTTGTTAATTATTTTATTACCAATGTTTAGGACAGCGCCTGGAGCATAATAAGTGTTGAAAAGACGTTTCTTGTGTCAATGAATGCGTATAAGAATGGGAACTAATAGTTGTAAATTCTCAAACACCACCTGACTCAAAAATAATCTATTAAAAATATGAACCCAAAATAATTAGGATTTTGAGTTGTTAAGATTGATTTCTATGGTCTGGGACTTGAATTGTAGGGAAAATAAGCAAATTACTCCAAACAGTTACAGATGTGGGATGTTCTTCGTGCTCTGATCTCTTTAATGTGACCCAAATGAGAGACTTCATGTGGAATGATCCACCAAATGCAGATGACTCATCATGGAGAAGAGCTGAGGGCACCTTTTGCCTTCTAACTCAAGTGTGGTGGCGTTAGTGTGGACAGATAAAAGAAGGATGACTTCACAAAGAACGATTGCCCAGGTGGGCTCTGAAAGCACGGGTGGGGAGTGGTTGGGACCTGCTCTGTGAGGTTCCTTCGGAACTATCACTTACCGTAGCAGGAAAATGTAGGCATTCATGTCAGAGGATTTTCTAAATAAGAGCTGTAATGAAAGACTTTTGCATAAATTAGAATGTCTTGACTATTCCAGTTCTGGGCTATTTCGTTTAATCAGGTTTTCTGATATTGGATTTTGAAAAATGATTTTAGAATTATATTATGACGTAGGTGCTTCTGATGCTCCAGGTATGCCCAGCTTTCCCAACAACATAACAAAGTTGCTTATGACCATCCAGCTCTTCCCTTCTCGTTCCCCAATTCCCACTCCATTTTGGAGAGAGAATGAAGCACCTTTCAGAAATATGAAAGAATTTAGTTCAAAGGGTCGATGTCTCTTTAAATTTGTTGAATCTTTTTTTATGGGACATAAGAACAAGAAAGACTTGTAACTAACAATTTTTTAAATTATTTACAAATTTTCTAAATTATAAACATAGTCCCTGATAGTTTAAATAAGTCAAATAATACAGAGGTATATAAAGAAACGTTAATCATCTCTCGCAGAGTCTTCTCATTCTACCCCTGAGATAAACACAGTTAACAATTTAGTATGTATATATCCTTCCATATAGTTCTCTGTGCTGATAGAAAAAAAGTTTATTGAATATCTAGGAGGTTTCCTATTTCTTTAAAAAAATGAGATGACCCTATTTACATTTATCTGAAACTTTTTTCCACATGGAAATCCTTCCAGGTTAACATATAAAACTGCAACTTAGTATTTTAACAGTCACATAACACTACATAGTATGGCTATACCATGGTTTATTTAATTATTCCTCTATTAATGGATATTCAGGTCGATTCCAGATTTTGGCAACTGCCAATGTTGTATTAGTTCTATACGTGTGCCCATGCGTACACACACCCAGCCTCACATATGAGTGTTGCAACATTTTTAGGATGGACTCCCAGTGTGACATTGCTGGATCAAAAGTTAGGTGAGTTTTGAGTTTAATGGACGGGTGTTAGATTACTTGGCAAAAATGCCGTAGCAATTCACATACTCATCTGCAATTAATAAAAATGTTACTAATCATTAAAAGGTCAAAAAATAGCCTATTATTTATTTTTTAATGGTGAAATGTACCATGCATGCAAAAAAGAATTTATAGTACAAATATACTACTAAAAGAAACATTTTAAAGACCTATGTGCCTACTATCCAACTTGTTTATTAACAGTATTTTATTTAATAAATAAATAATGCAACAAATAAAATTTTACCAATATTTTAAAAACCTAAATGTGCTTTAGCACCATGCCCCATCCTCCCTGGTGGAGATAACACTACTCTGATTTGTGTGCTTCTGTTCCCTTGTACATCTTCATAATTTTGTCATATACGTGTGCATCTGTACATAGTATATTGTTTTGTTTAGTTTTGCATGATTTTGAATTTGATACACATGGAAGAAGTTAGTATGCATTCTATGACTTGATTATTCTACTCAACATTATGTTTGTGATATTCATTCCTGTTGATGTGTGTAACTATAGTTCATTGATTTTCACTTTTATTCCATTGGATGAATATAACACACTGTATTTATCCTTTCTGAAATCAGTGGACATTTTGGCTGTTTACACATTTTTGCCATTATAAGCATAGGCACGAAGAACAATCTTGCCAATGATTTGTGCTACTCACGTGTAAGAATATTTCTACAGTAATAGTTCTTGAAAATTTTGGTCTCAGGAATCCTTTACACTTTAAAAAATTATTGAACCCCCTTCCCCAAAATTAACAGTTGTTTTTGTCAGTTACATTTATGGACATTTACTGTATTAGAAATTAAAACAAATTTAAAAAATATTAATGCACTTAAAATGGCAATAATAAATACATGACATATGAGCATCAATCTTTTTATTTAAGAAAATCTATCGTTTCCAAAGTAAAAATACTTAGTGATAAGAGTGGCACTGTTGTACATTTTCGTAAATCTGTTTAATGTCTGGCTTTATTAAATACAGCTGGTTTCTCTTATGTGCTTTTGCATCAGTCTTTTGCTATATGTTGTTATGTTGTGTTAAAACAATCTGATCTCACACAGATAGAAAGTTGGGAGAGGGAAAATTATTTGAAGAGCCTTTGCAGATCATTGTGGACGTGCTTGTTTGATGGTACACCAAAACTTGACAAGCAGTAGCTTCTTAAAAGCTAGTTGCATTATAGAATTTGAAATCATATAAAGGAACATTTTATACTCTTTCACATTAAAATCCATTGTTCTGTCTCATACTTTGAATAAATATTTTACCCATGTATGATGGGTAAAATAAAAATATTTTGTAGCATCATACATTGGTCAACATACTGTTTAACTGAGGAGTCATGCAAGCCTTCTAAATGTTGATACCTTTTATTATACAATAATTAGAAAATCACATTTATTAACATTAATACCAGTGTCATCAGCAGGGCTGAAACTAGAGTGAGGGAAGTGAGGCACACAGGGTGCAGAATTAAGAAGGAACTCGCTCTCAGGTTGTGCAAGTGCCAACTCTGTAGATTGAGTGCCTCCCTAAGAGTGAGGTACTTCCCTGCAAGTGAGTGTCTCTTTAAATATTGCGCCCTGGGTACCTCACTTGCCTCACCCTAGTCCTGGTCCTGCTCTTCAGAAAAAAGTCTTTAAGCACTGGGAAGTTAGCAAGGTCAAATTCTAAAATTTCTTGAAGGCTTGAATTTTATCACTGGTGGCAGATACTGTCGGTTGTTTACCTTGAACTGACAGGTTCACTTTGTTCATTTTTGAGAAAACGTCTGCTAAATACCTAAGTCTGAGTACCATAGTTTGTCTGTGAGTCACATTTTCAAGTAAAACTGGTGTTCCAGGAAAAAAAGAATAAAGTGGCTAGTTCAGCTTGCAACTGCAACAATTGCACAAGTGTTTTTCCTTGAGACAGTGGTCGTTTTTGGTATGTTGAGGAAGTGGTTTATGCAGTTTCTATTTTGTCACATGCCTATTAAAAAGACATGGACTCAAAGGTCAAGTTTAAGAACGTTAGTAATTTTTTGCTTCTTCTTCAAAGGCATTTTTAAAAACTGCTTTTGTATGTTTAACTGCAAGTGCAAAGTGGTGAAGAATACAGTAACTACGAGCACAGTTTGGTGCTGATGCAAACGTCAACATAGTTATTCCAGACTAGAGCAGGAAATTAAAAACTTATTCAACACTTTGAGTAGCTCCACACAACCCGTCCCTGCTGCCTAGCATTCACATAAAATAAGATCCTCTGCATTTAGTTTGTCTGTGCTGGAGGCATATGAGTAAAATAGCCACATTTGTAGACTCATTCATTTATAGGGCAAGGGTACAAGTCTGCAAAGAGGTAGCAACTCGATGTTCCTATTTCCAGCTAAAGCTTAATGCAGTGGGTTACTCTATTGTTGAGAATGGCAATGCCGTGAATTCCCTTTTTGCTTTGCGTCCAGCGGGCATTCAGCTGCTCGACTGCGTGAGGGTTCCCCAGCTCTCAGCTATCGTGTGTTCTCCAGCCAACACACTATGCTGACTGCCCCTGTCAGATACCTCAGGAACTTATTCACTTCTGGTTCAAAAAGCTGTAGCAAACAAAAATTGGCTTTCAAAATGTCCAGTTTCTTAAAATTCTGAATGATTATTCTCAAAATGAGGCTGCAACGTAACTGGTGCCAAAATATGATTCAAAAATGTTCTGTTGCCTAAGACACAGTGAAGGAAACTACTATCATTTGTGAAGCTGAGGGAAAGATAGCTTTCATCATATTTTAAGTCCTTTTTCTTTTTACAATTTCTTCTAGATTCTTTGGAGTAGATTCCTTCTTTCCCATGATTCAGGGAACTCTCTGAAATGTCACTTTCATCGTTTTCAGTCACAGATGGCGCAACTGTGGGTTGAGAAGCAAGTCCTCTAAATTCCCTTTTTTTATTGAGGTAAAATACACTGAAAATAAAATTTACCATTTTAATCATTTAAGTGCACAGTTCAGTGACATTAAATACGTTCGTATTGTTGCACAACCATTACCACCATCCATCTTCATATCTCTTTTTCTCTTGCAAAACCGAAACTCTCTACCCATTGAACTGTAACTCCTCATTCCCTCTCTCCACTATAAACCCTGGCAACCACCATTCCATTTCTCTCTCAATGAATTTGACCACTCTATATATGTCATATACGTGGACTCAGACAGTATGTGTCCTTTTGTGACTGGCTTATTTCACTTAGCATAATGTTTCCAAGGTTCATCCATGTTGTGGCATGTCAGAATGTCCTTCCTTTGTTAAGGCTGAATAATATTCCATTGTATGTATGTACCACATTTTGTTTCTCCATTCGTCCATCGTGGACACTTGGGTTGCTTCCCCATTTTGGCTGTTGTGTATAATGCTGCTATGAACATGGGTGTACAAATACTTCTCTGAGACTTTGCCTTCAATTCTGTTGGATATATACCCAGAAGTGGGATTGCTGGCTCATATAGTAATTTCATTTTTAAGTTTTTGAGGAACAGTCACTCCATTTTCCACAGCAGCTGCGCCATTTTACATCCCACCAACAGTGCATAAATGTTCCAATTTCTCTGCATCCTCACCAACAATTATTTCCTTTTTTTTTCCCTAAAGATGGGCACTTGAGCTAACAACTGTTGCCAATCTTTTTTTTTTTTTTCCCCTTGCTTTTTCTCCCCAAATCCCATCAGTATATAGTTGTATATATTTTTTTAGTTGTGGGTCCTTCTAGTTGTGGCATATGGGATGCTGCCTCAACATGGCCTGATGAGCATTGCCATTTCTGTGCCCATGATCAGAACCGGTGAAACCCTGGGCTGCCAAAGTGGATCATGTGAACTTAACCACTTGGCCACAGGGCTGGCCCCAATTTCCTTCCCTTTTTTTTTTTTTTTGTGCTGAGGAAGATTAACTCTCAGCTAACATCCATGCCAATCTTCCTCCACTTTATATGTGGTTCACTGCCACAGCATGGCTGATAAGTGGTGTAGTTCCACGCTTAGGATCCGAACCCGTGAACCCTGGGCCACTGAAGCGGAGTGCATGAACATAACCATTACACCATAGGGCTAGCCCCAATTGCTTCTTTTTTTTGTTTGTTTAGTGAAGAACTTTCTCTCTGAGCTAATGTCTGTACCAATCTTCCTTTATTTTGTATGTGGGATGCTGCTACAGCATGGCTTAATGAGTGGTGTGTAGGTCCATGCCTGGGATCTGAATCTGTGAACCCCAGGCTGCTGAAGCGGAGCACACGAACTTAACCACTACACTACTGGGCCAGCCCCTGTTTCCTTTCTTTGATGGTAGCCATCTTAATGGTTGTGAAGTGGTTTCTCATTGTGGTTTTGCTTTGCATTTTCCCAGTGGTTAGTGATGGTGAGCATCTTTTCAAAGGGCTATTGACATTTATATATCTTCTTTGGAGCAATGTTTATTCAAGTCCTTTGCCTATTGGTTATTTTTTTTTTTAAGATTGGCACCTCAGCTAACAACTGTTGCCAATCTTTTTCTCCTGTCTGCTTTTTCTCCCCAAATCCCCTCAGTACATAGTTGTGTATTTTAGTTGTGGGTCCTTCTCGTTGTGGCATGTGGGATGCTGCCTCAGCATGGCCTGATGATCTGTGTCATGTCTGTGCCCAGGATCCAAACCGGCAAAAACCTGGGCCACCACAGCGGACTATGGGAACTTAACTACTCAGCCATGAGGCCAGCCCTGGGTTGTTTATTTTTTTGTTATTTCCCTTTTTAAACCCCATGATCTCTTATGAATATATTTTCTTTTATTTTAAAATAAAATAGCATAGCATTTAAAAATAATAACATTTTTACATGACATTTAAACATGTAAAAAAGATTTCAAAAACAATTTTATGTGCTTTTATAAAACAAGAAAACAAAATATACTTATTCTTGTTGTGTATGCATAGGTTCTGGGAAAATTTTGCAATTTCAGAGTAATGATTTATTGGATGATAAAGGATACCAAGATTTTAGAAATTATAGCAGATATAACGAAAGATTGCTAGTAGGAGCACAGGAGAAGTTCAGGGATGAAGTTAAATTGGTCTCTGAAAATATACAGTTTTATACCCTAACCTTCTATATTGGGAGAATTTAGAAAACATGTGAATATATAAGCACACATTCCGTTAGTGGTAAGAGCAACCATGTCCTCACGTGTGATGAAGTCTCTTAAAAACCCCCCTGTATACCGATAAGACAACGACAGTGAAAAAGATAGTATTATTATAAAAATAGTTTTGAATTTACAGACCCCCCCTGACAGTGTCCCAGGGGCCTTTGGAGTTCCCTGGAACGTACCTTGAGAACCAGTTTTTCAGGTTATCTCCCTAGAAGTGGAATTTCTGTGTTGAATGTTAGGTATGTCTTCAGCTTCACCAGATAATGCCAATGTTTTCCCAAAGTAGTTGTTACCAATTTGTCCTCTAACCATCAACATAGTGAAGATTTCTCCACCTCTCTCATTGTTATCTTGTGCTAGTTTGAGTTCTCAGAAGCAGATGTCAAGACAGGATTATAAATTCAAGACATGTTAAGGAAACACACGTGAAACATAAAGGAGAAGGAGAAAGCAGCAAGATCCTTTGGACCATGATGCAGGTCTGGCACCTGTGAAGGAGACGGGGAAGGAGAGAGGGCTGGGTAGGAGGAGTCTCAGATCTGAGCACCATTTGAAGAAAGCTTCTGTCAGCCTGATGGCAAGTCCTCAAGCCGGTGAGTGGTCAGAGGGTTCTGTATGTCACAGGAATGAGCTTGCATTGGCACCTCCACTGTGCTCAGTCATTGGATGGCAGCTACATGGGAAGCTCGGCCTTTGTGAATCCAGAGGGTCAACAGCTGGAGTCATCAGTCAGTTACGTTCCTCACAGATGGGGATCTGGCCATTTCAAGGCCTCCATGCATTTTATTTCCCTTGGATGGGTTGTGGATCTTATCCTATAATATTTGTTTGCACTTCCTACTCTGTAAATTTCCTAATCATTTTTCTCCCAGATTTCTATTCGATTGTCTTTTTCTTACAAATTCATAAGGGCTTTGTTTGTATATAAAAATAATTAACCTCATGTTTTGTCATATATAAGTATTTTATTTCAGTTTGCCATGTATCTGTAGATTTTGTGTGTGGTTTACTTTTTCATACAAATAATCTTAATTTTGACAGATGAATCTATTGTTTTTTTCTTCTTTTATAGCTTCTTGGCCTTTTGAGTTGCTTAAAAAGTTTTCCTCAACTCCTGTATCATATAAAATATTCTCCTAAATTTTTTTCTAATGTCTTGTAGTTCTGTTTGCATTTACATCTGTGATTCATTTGGGTTTTTTGGGGGTATATGTATACAACAAAGTAGGAGTTTAAATTTGTTTTCTTCTAGCTGGATAACCAGTTATACAAGCATTATTTGTTAAACTATCATTCTTCTCCCATGGTATTGAAATGCCATCTTTATTCTGTCTACACTGAGATTCCTAGAAATGTGTAATTTTGATATTCCTCAGTACAAATATTCACTTCAGTCCCGAGAAAAGAGCAAAACAATCAGATCATTCTGAGAAAACAAATGATACCAAGTTGATACTTGTGTATGAGTAAGTGCCAGTTCACTAAAAGTTAATATAAGATTACCTGAGGCTTAATATATACTGTTTCCGTTTTATACAGGAAAAAGAAAAAGAAAAAAAAATCTGCCTCCCAGCAATGTCACAAACAATGATGATTTTCATGTTAAATTTGACTTTCAGCTTCTTAGAAAGGAAGGCAGGAATTATAGTGAAAACATATGGAATGATATAAATTCTCAGCTAAGTACAATTTTTAGCCTATTTGCTATTTCACAATGGAAATATTCCAGTAATTGGTTTTATGAAAAATTACATATTTGCTTGCATATAGACGTACGTAGATAATATATATATAACATATATATGTTTACATATATAAAAATTCCCCCCTACTGAAACGATGATCTGGGTTCAAATCCTGGGTCCGTTTACTAGTCATGCAAATTATGCAAATTACTTACCTTTTCTGAAACTCAAATTCTAATAGCCCATTGTGATAAAAGCCAGTTGTCACGTCATCAGTAAAATGTCCCTGTGCTAAATCTTGTGATCATAAATGTTAGGCAATATACTTAATCACACCATTCTTTACAAATTCTCACCATCGGGCCTTTTGATCCAACAATGAGTTAGCTGTGCTACCTCCTGCATCAATGTGCAGAGGCAAGTGAGTGCTGACAGCCCTACCTACCCAATCCAAGGACGGGAAATTAGTCTTCAAATGTTTTCCCAAATTGTTCAGCCACTACTAGAGAAGCAATTTTCTCACCAGTGGAGTGATCACTCTTGGAAGCTACACATAACTTAATTGACCCTGTATGAAGGAGCAACCCTTTCAAGGAAATCCCTAGGGAAGGATTATTTTCCCAACAAGTAGAGACCAAGTCGTGGAGGTTTCTCAATGACTGGGAGACATTTGGCAGAACAAAAACTTGGAAGTTGTGGTTTGCAAGGGTGTGTGCAAATCTTAGCACGATACATTCTAGCTTAGGTATCAGAAGGTGGCGTGACTGCAAGTATGATTGTTTTGTGGGTGAAGTACAGAGATAGATTTCTTAGCAACAAATAGGAGCTCTAGGGGGAAAATCAGGCTAAACCCCAAAATGGCACAACCCTGAATGTTGATGTCATTCCTAAAGAACACTTTAGCACTTGCTCTAAAAATACACACAAACGCTTGAAGGAAAGCTACATGAATGCAACTCTCTCATTTGCTCCTGGCATGTTATTGAACTCATGCCACCACGTAGGAGCCTAAGTATCTTTGAATGTCTGAGGAAAATGGAGATTTCTAAGCATTAAAGGAGAACTTAGCCCTTTGAAAGTGGTAATGACTGTCATTTCAAACTCAATTATTTCCATGCTTTATTCACTGTTAATAAGTTTCATTACCAGCTGTGCAGTGGTAAATGGAGAATGAAATTCAAAATCAGACTCTTTCAGGTCTGTGTTTTACTGTGATCTAACAAAACATGATATGTCCATGTTATGTTATGCCAATGACATACGTTGTCTCCCAGGGATCACTTTTCACGGCTATCCTTTTCATTTTTGGTGTTACTTACAGAATTTGGGGGAAAAGATCATTTGTGTATGGAAACTTGACTTTGTTTACATGGCCTCCTCAATTTTAGGTAGAGTAAATGCATAATCCTGCCAATCGTAATATGCTCTTCCCATCACTTAAATACTTTGCAATTTTCTATAAACAACTTCATATGTCCCCTTACTTTGTGATTTAGCAAATTTTGCACATAGCAATTAGACTTGGCAGGCCATATTTATACAATAAAGTGTTACTTAGCACTTACAATAATATCTAAGGGTAGGAAAAAGGAGTATTAAACTAACCTCTGAAAAAATGGGGTTGGCAAAATATTTGAGAATTTTATTGTTAATAGGTTTGGCCTGCCCAATATTTGTAATAGAGCTTCCACTAGAGCTCATATTTTTCCTACAGGCTGAGGAAAGCAGAAAGAACTCCAGGCATTCTCACCTTTGCTGGAATTTCAGCGAGAGGGGTCACTGAAGTCAGGGAGAGTGCTGCCCCAGGCCCGACTCTTCAGAAGGTGGTGCACAGAGATTATGGACTCTGTCTTCTCTCTGACTCCATATCTCCTTCCACTCACCACCTCCATATTTGACATGGAAGATTTGTTGCCCGGCCTTAGAAAAGAAGACAGTCTTAGGTGTGAACAGTCATTCTTCTACATGTTTATTAATCCCAGAATATAGAGTAACAGTGCTGTGCGCTGGAAGTCCTCCACTGAGAATGACATGCAGGGTGACCCAGAAAACAGGCAGAAGAATCATGAGGGTATAAGTTGTAACTAACATAAAGAAGCGCCTTCTATCTCTTGTACTAAGTCTTTTCTTTTTTAAGTGAAGCACTCCTTCCAAAAAAATATAAATATAAAATCTCCAAAGTCTTGGAAAATAAGGTGGCTCTACTAAAGTGTTTTTTAAAGATTCCACAAAAGGAAGAAATTACACCTCACAGTTCTGAGAAAAGTAAAACTTTCTGAAAATTCTTACTACGTTGTTCTCTCCTTAAAGGCTCTTGTCTTAGTAGCAGCTGCATAGTGCTTTTCTATACCATCCTCAAAACTCTAGTTAGTACATGGTCTTTTTCTTTTTTTCTCTCTTTGCAGATTTTCCTTCCAGGGGTGTCTTGATGTCCTTTCCTATGTACATTAATCTACTCCCTACTTCTGGCTTCAATTCTGTAGTTTACCCATTACTATAATTGTTAAGACCGAGGACCAAGTCCTATAGCTCAAGCAACAAAAAAGATGATTTCCTTCTTGGCAGTAGGGAGGGGCAAATGCTTCTATTTTAATAGTTTCATCCTTGTCACATGTGTTGCTGGGTATATATGGGAAACCCACCATAGGTGCCTCCTGGAAGATGGGCTCTTATGTCCTACAGACAGCCCACCAGATCAGGGACCAACTGGCACAAGGAAAGCTAAGATGTAGTTTGCCAACCGTGACCAAAAGTTATACAAAAGTATAGCAAGTTAACAGGAAACCCTGATGTTATTTGGAAATACTTAAATCCATACCAGATTTTCAGATGTCTAATGAAAGTATTACAATTAGGGGGAAACCGGAGAAAAATGTTAGGTAAAAATGAGGCAATAATTGGAATTTTGCACTTGGTTTCATTGGCTGCCAACAATCTGAACGGTGCACAATGAAACCCATAAAACATGTTGCCAAATCTCTGGTCAATTGAAACTGCTGCGTTTCATTCTTCTGCGGTAAAAATGTCTTAATTTTGGCCATGTGATGTTATTTGTCTCCTCTGGTTTCTTGGAGACTAAAGGTCTCTTGTTAACTATGCTAATAAATAGAGGAGGCAGCAAAGACACCGGAGGAAGGAACACAGCAACAACACCCACTGAGGTCACTGTGGGAGTGACGACTGATGACTGGAGGCCCCACTAAAGGCACAGGAAGAAGGGAATGGGGAGCCATTTGAGGGTAAAAATGAACCCGCAGACTGGCCAGGATTCTGGGGAGAGGCAGCGCGATGCAGGAGCGGGTGCTCTGGAATCATTAGGGACAATGTGGTCTTGGGCAAATTCCCTGGTCTCTTTGAGCCAGTGTTCTCCTCTTTAAACATGGAATTCTAATGCAAAAGCTCCTCTGCCTGTGACCTTGCAATTTAACACATTTTATTGGTTCTGAGAGGCTCTTTGTTCCCCCTACATTTTAACGTATCTGAAATGGGGTCTGCTTTATAATCATTAGTGACTTATAATAACTGTTGTCTCACTGTACTTACTTACCATGGCCCCTGTGGATGTAAATATAAAAAATGCTAGTATCAGAGGCCCGCCCCGTGGCGTAGTGGTTACGTTCATATGGGCCGGGGTTGACCAGTTCAGATCTCGGGCATGGACCTATGTACTGCTTATCCAGCCATGATGTGGCAGGCGTCCCACATATAAAGTAGAGGAAGATGGGCACAGATGGTAGCTCAGGGCCAGTCTTCCTCAGCAAAAAGAGGAGGATTGGTGACAGATGTTAGCTCAGGGCTAACCTTCCTAAAAAGAAAAAAGACTAAAAAAAGGCCAATATCAAAACTACAAAATGGGCATAGGAGGCTTGGAAGAAAACTTCAAGTGTGGAATATTTTTCTAACCCTCAGGAACTAAATGGTGACAGGGAGAGATGAGGGGGTGATGAATCAGATGTTTGTAGCAGTATCTCCTAAGCTGAAGTCAAAAGTCAGCTAAGTGTACGTGACTGAAAACAGACGCAAGAAACCAGGACCCATGGCTTAATTCTTTGATATATTCTTTTAAGAAATGCGCATCACCAGTGCTGCTGATGAAGAGAGGAAAGTATTATATTGAAAAATGTGGACAACAGTTCTGAGTCGGAAAGCAATTCAGAAGACAGCCTCTGAATATGCAGTGGGTTAGGGAAACTTTAACCAGTTTGTTTCCCCTGAATTTCCTATGTGTGCAGGAGAGGGAGATGTGATTTTAAAAGATACTCAGACTGAAAAAGCTTTCTCAGTGAGTAAAAAATGAGCGTTATAAGTGGCAAGAGTGCATATCGTTTCTCTCTAATCGGAAATACTTTTTGCTTTCTTATTCTTAAAATATTTGTGTGTCTTCATGGCAAGTCATCTTAGATTCACCAAGTTGCAGGGAATTGATACAAATCTACCTGTTAAAGCAAAAGCTTGTTAATGTTGTCCAACACCAAGAGATGGCGACAGTGGACACCGCGGGCCGTGGGAGCGGAGTGTGTGAACTTAACCACTTGGGCACGAGGCCAGCCCCTCTTTTGGTTTCATAACCAAAAGAAGACTGAACAATACCCTTGTGGAAGATGTCCGTAAGTAGAAGAGTTTGTAGCTTCTTCATAGGGTTAATGTAAACCCTAATGTGTAACCCTTCCAAGGGTTATTGTGTGTTAAATTATAAACAATTTATGAAAAGATCCTAGTCTAGTCTGGAAAAAGTAGTTTATAAGATCATAGTTTTCATTATTAATAATAAAAGGTATATATTATATGTGTGCAAGCAAAACAAAGTGACTTGGGGTTATGTACTTTTATGAATCAATACATTTAGTCATAGGATGGTAAAGTGACTTGCCCAAACCATATAGTTTGCTATCCTGGAACTAGGACTAGAATTAGGTTTTCTTGATTCAATCTATTGTCATGTGTATCCATTTGTTGAGTAAACTACATGCAGGCCACCTCAGTGGGTCTGTGGGCTGCACAAAAATAACTACAGTGTAGTCATATTGCATGGGCATTTACCTTATCTCAATTCAACTAAGGCTCTGGGAAATGTGACAGAAAGCAGGACATGACAATTCAAAGAGAGCAGCTGGCTCTGTCTGCCTTCCCACTCAATAAGCACGTGTCCAGAGTGAGTGTGAGATGGGAGTTGTGAACATTTCTTTTCCTCAGTAGGCTCAGTTCTCAAGTGCTTCTCATGATGTCAGGATCTCACCTCACTGAGGGTGACCATTGTTTTTAGAGATATGCATGTTTCCTACAACACAGCCCTTAAACACAAGTGAACTACTCCATTGATTCTTTGATATGTAGACAACAATCTGTTCTAATGCGAGAAGTACAACCAGCTGTGTTGGACTTACTGGGAGATAGAAATTGGATTCGCTTATGTTTGCTTGCTAGTATGCTTGCAAAAATACTTCATACAGTGTTTCATAGGTCAAAATGTTTAAGGAATTTTCAAGACTAACTTCATATTTTTAAAATCTTGGAGCTTGTAGTGGGTGAAGAAGAGTACAGCAATGGGTTTGTGGGTGAGGCAGTGACAAGATGGATCAGAGAGGAGAAAGACTGACTTAGGGAAATCAGGTAGGGGACTCTTACAATACTTCAAGCAAATGATAACAGGAGCCTCAGCCACTAGAGTAGCATCAAGGACAGAGAAAAAGGGACCAGTAGAGGAGATATGGATAAGGCAGAAACAACAAGTAGGGAACGACTAGCCATGGAGTATTCTAGAGAAGGAGTTAAAGCTTACTTTGAGTTTTCTAGTCTGGTAGATTAGGATGATGATTGGGAGAAAAATGACAACTGAAACAGGGGACATATAACATGAATCATTTTATCAGTTTGACGGAACGTTGAGCAGCCCAAAGTATGAGGTCAGTTGTGAATGTATTGAGCAGGAAGGGCTTGAGAAATATCCAGATGGAGATGTCCAGTATGCAGAGAACATGAAACTTGTATTTGGAAGTGTTTAGGGCCCCATATTTTGATCTAGTAGAGAAGATACAACTTTAATTACCTGCCTTCACTAGACTGAGAAGTATAAAACGAGGTAGTCTTAAATTTTAATGTCCTGAATTACAGTGGTTCTAGCCCCACTGATTCATTGCCCAACCACAGCTCCACCTTATCTGATTCTTTGCTCCCCAGCAAGCAGAACCTGAGGCAAAAGCTTGTGCATTACTTCTTGGTTAGGGATATAACCCCTGGTAACAGAAACGAGGGAAGAGGGGAGTGAGGCAGCAAAGCAGACAAACTGATGTGAGTGTGTTAATGAGATTGCTCCCCCTTGATATCAAGGGTGGTTGATTACTCAGTCTTCCAAGAGTCCAGAGACATGACTAGTTCTCAGGAGAACCCAGGGAGAGGAAGTGGGATTGACTTATTCTCTGGCTACATTTCAATAGGTCAATATTTGTACTATGAAGTAACAACTTCCCTACACTTCCAGGTGGCTCTCGCATGGGTACTGTGGGGATGCCACTGTCTTTAAAGCCACAACGTCAATAAGGAAGCCTTGGGGCAAGGGGCAGCAAGTGGGAGGTATAGCGTGAGGTGAGGACTCTTGTATTTCACCTCGTGGACTCATGGCTGGTCACCACAGCAGTGTCTGGGTGGAAACAAATTGCTAAGGCTGTGAAGCGAGGGAAGGACAAGAGGACCTGAGGAGTCAATTTCCGACCTAAGTATGCCCCAATAAGTTTTGAGAGTCCCCAAAAGGATGCCTGACATGTGCCCACAAACCAGTCTGCCCATTTCATCTACCATGGTCTCTCCATCTTGGCTCCCCCAACTGATGCTTCTGCCTTGAGTTGCCCAAGAAAATGGTGTTACCTCTGCTGGCAGTGATCTTCGGGAAACATGGTGTCTGAGTCAATCCTATGGTTCTCTGATGCTGCCAAAGCCACTACTTTTAGAAGTCAGAATTGTTCTGGTTAAGTGTCGAGGTTGGGAACAAGGGAGAGGACAAGAACCCAGTCTCCAACCTCTTGCCACATTTTCTCAGCAGCCCTTGAAGAACTTTGCTCTTTCTGGTCCCATAAAGTCCCACAGAAAGCTGCTTCTTCAATTTTTCCCTTCCATATCTCATCTTCTTCAAACCATCCTTCTCACGATGCCGCACACAAAAACATTTCTCTTCTGAACTCCTTATTGCCATCAAAAGCAAACAAACAAAAACTACCTCTCAACAAATAACAAACCTATGCCCCTCCCCCCCAACAAAACGAAGACATGAAGAAGCTCAGAGAAACTGTCTTAAGCAAACACAGGAATTTATGTGGGAATTCAGCACACTGAATAACAGTTCAACTGATAAGGACACTTTTCAGTTTCTCCTAAGACCATGGGTGGCTCCTTACTTTTCATTTATGTAACCAGAGGGACCTACTCCAGTGACCTCCTCCCTACAGAGAGCACTCTAATGCCAAGAATTAATGGAAATCTCTACTTGAGAGAGAAAATTGCAGAAAGAGATAATCCTAGAAGTTAACTATTACTTGACTTAACAGATGAGTGTCTTAGCCTGGTTTTCCCCAAAACAACCTGAGGCAAAGGCTTGCAGCAGGAAATTTGTCTGGGGATTGTATCCCAAGGAGCAGGAGTTAGAAGGGAGTAAAAACAGGCAAGGCAGGAAAGCCAACCCAAGATTCTGCTATGGAATTGTTTACTACTAAGGGCGACTGGTGTTTCTGTCCCGGGACCTCGTGAGCAGCTGTGTGAAATGAAGGTCACGACCATTCACCTAAGGGCTAAAAGGAAGAATAAACGTCGATCCATTGCCTCTTCTCCCCCATTGGTCAAGGATGGCCTCAGAAGTGTTGATTTAGCTGCATATTTGTATTTCAAGTTCCCTGCAGGTGGCCCATGTGGAGAAGTAAGAGGTACCTATTGGGGACCCACAGTGAGGTGCCGTGGATTGCACCCGTGAGAAACTGGTTGAAACCTGTGAGGACTAGTCGCCACAGTCCTGGCTGGAGGGGGAAGTGCACTGAGAGGATCTGAGTGGTGCACAAGAAGATCTGACCCAGTAAGATTTCCCCGTGGAGCAGGAAGAAGAGAAGAGGCCCCAGAACACACACACACTTGGGAGTTTGGAGGAAAGACAGAATGGGCCGAGAAGAAAACAATGAAAAGGCATCAAAGAGGTAGGAGGAAAATAATAGCACTAACAATTGTTAGAGTCACAACAACCATCGCAGGAGCAACGATGATAATGGCAGCGGCACTCTATAAGTGTAGACGAAGTGACAGGCAGGCACTATTCTAAGCTCTTTACATACATTTACTCATTTGATACTCACAACCCTATGAGATGGGCACAGTTATTTTCCCCATTTTACACATGGGGATATCGAGTTACTGAGAAGTTAGGATCACAACTTGTAATCGGTAGAGACAGGATTCGTCTCCAGAGCCTGTACTCTTAACCTCTTTGTCGTGCTGACCTAAGGAATATAAAGCATCCATGAGACAGCAGAGGAGAATTCCACAGAGACGGAGCAGGCAGGGGTCAGCTTTACTTAGTAGGGAGAGGACAATGAAGACTAGCGAATGGCCATCTGATTTCTGACCAAGAGGTAATTGGTCACTTTTGAAAATGCAGTTTGAGTTGAGTGGTGAGCCAGAACACAGACTGGAAAGAGATGAAGATGGGGTGGAGCCCAGGTCCATTTCTAGAGATATTTGCTAATGAAAAAAATCAGTGTAGTATTTTAGTGTAATACCTTCCTGTCCTAATTTTCTAATAGAAGAGAGGGATTCTGTATCTAGAGAAGGAGAACGCAATCAGCTGGACTCTCAACATTTCCAAGTTTGAGTTGGCATAGTTCTCTCAGGTACAGAAAATGTCCCTTAGGTGGTGCCCCTCAGGCTAAATGCCATCAAAGAAAGGTTGGGAAGCAACACAGGACCCATCAGAGAATGAAGAAGCCTTTGGAGAGAAGAATAATGAACAGATTTTCATTCTCATTCTTTGCCATTTGTGATTTCCCACAAAATGGTGGAAAGGGACATGTTCTCTTGCCAACCTTCTCTTTGCCTCCTCCTGCCTCATTATCTGAGCCCAGTCATTATACTACATTTTCTGTGCCTTTGGATAGAAAAGCCAGCTCTTCAAACCATAACATTGGCAGCAGTTTTCTTCCTACAGTTTGTAAAAATTAAATCACAAATCAAAAGAATATGAGCCAAACAGGCCACAGCCATTTGGATTTACATGAAAGGGAAGCCATCAACACCTCCCTATCTTGGTTGATGAATGTATCTGATATTTCAGACTTCTTTCTTGGTTCTTTCATGACCGCAAGACCAAAAGTAATCAGTCCAATTAGACAAACTTCCAGATTATAGCTCTGAAGTCAACTCAACAAGTAACATATCCAACAATATAATTTGCCAAGTTTAATTCAGAGGTTCAGGGAGGGTGGAGGGTGGAGAGGACACGCTTTCTGATTCATCGCAGCAGCTAAGGCCATCTTCCAGTCTGAACACAAAGCAGACAAAGAATGAGACACAAACTAGATTGGGGGCACTGTAACTCCTGATCATCATGTTTCCCAGTATTGAAAAAAAAAAAGGAGAAGTAAAACAAGTAAAACTGAAGTTAAGAAAGTTAAGAATACCATCTAGTAAAAGCCCTCAAAATAGTTGCAAATATGTAAAATACTTTCAAAGGAATAAGTTAACTGTTAAAAAATATATATATATCAAACCCAAAGAGAGACAGAAGAATATATAAATAAATATTTACCGATTATGATGGTAGGATGGTCTTTCTTAGCATAGAAAGGAAAAAAACATAGAAAGATTAAGAGATTTTACCACATGAATATTTAATTTTTCTGTACTCCACAAAAACCAGCATAAACAAAATCAAGGCCTAAGAGAAATGGAAAAATATATTTGCAGCACATATGATACACAAATGGTTTATATCCTTAGTTTTACTTTTAACAGATTTATTGGGATATAATTTACATACCATATAATTCACCCGTTTAAAGTATACAATTAATGGGTTTTAATATATTCACAGAATTATTCGATCATCACTATAATTAATTTTAGCATTTTTTACCACCTCAAAAAGAAACCTTTGTACCCATTAAAAGTTACACCCCATTTCCTCCCAACCCCAGCCCTAGGCTGTTTCCACTTTCTGTATCTATATGCATGCCTATTGAGGACGTCTCATATAAGTGAAATCATACAAAAAACGGTCTTTTGTGACGGGCTTCTTTCACTTAGCATAATGTTTTCAAAATTCATCCGTGTTGTACCATCTCCTAGTACTTGGTTTATTTTTTTTCAATTGAAATATAATTCACATACCATAAAATTCACCCTTTCACAGTTTACAATTCAGAGGTTTATTATATATTCACAAAGTTATGTAACCATCACTGCCATCTAATTCCAGACATTTCATCACCCCAAAAAGAATCACCATACACATTGGCAGTCACTCCTCATGTCCCCCTCCCTCTAGTCCCTGATAATCCCAAATTTCTACTTTCTGTCTCTATGGATTTGCCTATTCTGAACATTTCATATCAAGCTAGATGCCTTTTGCATCTAGCTGTTTTCCCTTAAAATATTCTTTTCAAGGGTCACCCATGTTGTAGCATGAATCAGTACTTCATTCTTTTTTATGGCCAAATAATATTCTATTATATGGATATACCACATTTTATTTATCCATTCACCAGCTGATGGACATTTGGATTATTTCCACAATTTAGCTATTAAGAATACTACTGATATGAACATTTATGTATAAGCTTTGTGTGATTTTTTGGTGAATTTATCTTTTCGTTTCTTTTGGATATAAACCTAGGAGTGGAATTGCTGGGTTAAATGGTAAGTTTATCCTTAACATTTTTGAGAAACTGTCAGACTATTTTCTAAAGCAGCCGTATCCTTTTACATTCCCACCAGCAATGTATGAAGGTCCAATTCCTCCGCATCCTCCCCACAACACTTGTTATTATCTGTCTTTTAGTGTCAGCCGTCTTAGTGGGTGTGACGTGATACCTCATTGTGGTTTGCATTTGCATTTCCCTAATAGCTAATGATGCTGAGAGTCTTTTCATGTGCTTATTGGCCATTTGTATATCTTCTTTGGAGAAATATCTGTTCAAATCTTTTGTCCATTTCTTAATCGGGTCATTTGTGTTTTTATTGTTAAGTTGTAACAGGTCTCTATGTATTCTGGATACAAGTCCCTTATCTGGTAGGTAATTTGTAAATATTTTCTCCCTTCTGTGGGGTTTCTTTTCATTTTCTTGATGCTATTCCTTGAAGCACAAAAGTTTTAAATTTTGATGAAGTCCAATTTCCTTATTTTTTATCTTGTTACTTGTGTTTTTAGTGTCGTATCTAAGAAATAATTGCCTAGTCCAAGTTCATGAAGACTTACCCATATGTTTCTTCTAAGAGTTTTATAATTTTTAGATCTAACATTAAGTCTTTGATCCATTTTGAGTTAATTTCTATAGATGGTATAAATTCTTTTGCATTGTTTTGCGTGTGGATATCTAATAGTGCCAGCACCATTTGTTGAAGTGACTATTCTTTCCCCATTGACTTGTCTTGGCACTCTTGTCAAAAATCAACTAACTGTAAATGTAAGGACACATTTTTGGACTCTTAATTGTGTTCCACCAATCTATTTGTCTATCTTCATGCCAGCACACACTGTCTTAGTTATTGTAGCTTTGTAGTAACTCTGAAATCTGGAATTGTAAGTCCTCCAAATTTGTTCTTCTTTTTCAAGATTGTTTTGGTTATTCTGGGTCCCTTGAGTTTCTGTATGAATTTTAGGATCAACTAGTAAATTTCTGCAAAAATTCCAGCTGGGATTTTGATAGGCATTTTGTTGAACTTATAGATTAATATTGGGAGTGTTACCATCTTAAGTTTTTCAATCAATGAACATGGGATATCTTTCCATTTATGTAGGTATTCTTTAACTTCCTTCAATATTTTTTTGTAGTTTTCAGAGTACATCTTGTACTTCTTTTGTTAAATTTATTCCTAAGTGTTATTTTTTAATGCAATTTTGAATGGAATGGGATTGTTAATTCTTCTTTTTTTTTGGTGAGGAAGATTGGCCCTGACTAACATCTGTTGCCAATCTTCCTCATTTTTGCTTGAGAAAGATTGTTGCTGAGCTAACATCTGTGCCCATCTTCCTCTATTTTGTATGTGGGACACCACCACAGAATGGCTTGATGAGTGTTGTGTAGGTCTGTGCCCAGGATCCAAACCTGTGAACTCCAGGCAGCTGAAGTGGAGTGCGCAAACTTAATTACTATGCCACTGGGCCAGCCCCTGGAATTGTTAATTCTTAATTTCATTTTTGGATTGTTCATTGTTGTATAAAAATACGATTGATTTTTTAATGATGATCTTATACACACACGTTGCTGAACTTGTTTATTACTTTTTTGGTGGCTTCCGTAGGATTTCTATATACAAGATCATGTCATCTGCAGACAGAGATAGTTTTACTTCCCATATCCTTAACTTTTAACAAATTCTTACAAATCAACAGGAAAAAGACAACAATCACCCCAATAAAACATTGGCAGTGAATGTGAATAAGCAGTTCACAAATCACTGTAGGTGGCAATAAAATAAGCTTAGTCTCACTAGGAATTAAAGAAATGCAAAGTTAACTAATATGATACTATATTTGCCTATCAAAATGACAAGGCATAAAAAAAGAAATGATATCCATTTTTGGCCAGAATCTCACATTGAGGGATGTACAATTCTCCTGTAGGGTAATCTGGGAATGTGTATTAATTGTTTTAAAAATGTTTACAGTGTTTATCCAGTAATTCTTGTTCCAGAAATTTATCCTAAGGAAATAATCAGAGATGTGCACAATGATTTATGTACAAAGAGGTTCATAAAGCATTGTTTGTAATAGAGAAAAATGGAAAGAACTCAAACGCTCAACAATAGCAAACAGATAAATCCATAACCATTCAATGGAATACACTACCACAGAAAATTAATTGCTAGAGATATGCAAGGTCATAGGAACATGCTTAGGAAATAAGCATATATAATATGATTCCAATTTTGTTCAAAAATTACTTTACACACGTGTGTATCAATATATCTCCACAGTGGATTATTGCCGGATGAGGAAATATGAATTCGTGGGGTTTGTTCTCTACTTTATATTGCTTTGTATTCTCCGATTTTTAAATTTATACACATTTATTCTAAGAAAAACCCATAAAATCATTAGGAAAACTTGCTGAGTGTGATGTTCTGTTCCTTAGAGTCTCTAGAGCTAGGATGATTGAAGGATTGTTAGAAACCAGATTCTTACAAGTATAAGGAAGGCAGTGCAGCTGTTAGTAGCTGAAACTACTAGTGGCCAAGTACTAGTAGCGAAATTGAGAGTGTTCTGAGCTCTGTTGCCAGCCTAGAGCATACAGCAGACCTTCTTTCAAAAACTGGGAACCACTGAGAGAATGACGCACTGAGCGTTAGAGCCAAGGCTGAGAGATCACACCATGGAGAAACGCTGGAAGAACATGATTTGGGCCACCAGGTGAGCTTACTCATGAGTAAGCCACATGAGTAGAAAGTCTGCTAATGAGTAGGAAGAGGATGGACACAGAGAGGAGCTGAGTCATGTTAATGGCGGAGCATTTGAGTTCAAATTTCACCCACTCCTGCTGAGACTGCCAGACCTGCCCCAGATGCAAAACCTACCTCCAGTTCCCGTTCATTCTGCACCTGCTTTTTCCCCTGGATTTCCATGGCCTTGTTCACGAACACTAAAGTCCTCATTTCTGGAGGTGACGTGAGTGAGCTTCTGTTCCTGCAAGCAAGAGCCTTTCTAAAAATTATACTGGGTGATGCAGAGGAGGATGAACGCGAGTCTGCTGGCAAAGTACTCTAAACAGTTTGGCTAGAGCAGAGTGCAGAAAAGGAGGGTGATGGAAGATGTTGTGCACCTGAAACTAATATAATGTCATGTGTCAATTACACCTCTAAAAAATTAAAAAGTACACATGAGATAATACATGTGAAAACACTGTGGACATTGTAAAACTCAGCACAATTTATAGCTATTATACTTAATTCCAATATGGAGGGCCATTTGCAAATTATTTTTGCCAAAATAGAGGCAAACTGATCGTTTGCCCGGATCACATACTGATGGCTGTAAAGCAGTTATGAATTAAAATTTCAAAGAGTTTCAAGAGACCTAAACATTAATCTTCCTCTCCCAAATCTCACTGAGATGACCAAGATATAAAATTAAAAGAAATATAAAATTAAAATTGAAGAACTCATGTGCTGCATATCACCTAGTCCTGACCGAGGTTCATCTGAGGGTTCTGAAGAAGGCAGAAACAAAGGTCATGCGGGAAGAAGAGACATGTAGAAACAAGGAAGCCCAATTTGTGAAGATTTATTGTGGACTTTATTTCCAAAATTTGTCACTGAATCTTAGAATCATCTCCTCCAGCCCATTGTCTGACACTTTAACATCCCCTATATTAGTTGACTCTCCTGGTTATTATCGACAGACAGTCAACTCAAACTGGCTTAAGCAAATAAAGGGAATTGATTGATTGTCTTAACTGAAAATTTCAGTGGCAGTGGTGGTTTCAGGCATAACTAGATGCTGAGCTAAAAAGCTGTCATCAGAAATCAATTTCTCCTTGTTTTGTTTTCCTCTGTTTTGGCTTTATTCTCAGGTGGGCTTTCCTCGTGTGGTGACTCCTAGTGGCTTAGAAACTGAATAAGAGGAAAAAATTTTTCTTCCCCTAATAATTTCAGCAAAAGTTCCAGGATTTAATTCGACTGGATCAACTTGGTCATGTTCTCAGCTTGGAACCCATACTGTGGCCAGATGGATGAGATGCCCTGAATAGTACCCCCTGAATTATCCGTTAATTCCTGCAGCCAGGGGACAGTGCTACCTTAACTTTATGGACAAAGAGTGGGGGAAAGATGGTTCTGCAAAAGAAAATCAAAGGGCTGTTACCAGAAAAGAGAATGAATACTTTGCAGACAAAATCGACAACTGTCTCTAAGTCGCCCAGGCCAGCTTCAATAACGTGGTCTCCCTACTTGGGTTTGCACATTTCCAGTGTCTGAGGCACTTGACTCCATTGAGCTCAGCTGGGCTTATTGGAGTTCTTCCTAACATCAATTCCATATCTATCTCCTGCTGTATCCACTCTTTGCCACTCTCAGTAATTCCTTTGGTCCATATGGATAAAAAAGGATGAATTAAGTGAATCAATTCATGATTCACCACCTCTTCCTGGAAATTAATATACCTACATTGGGTTTTGTTTGTTTTACATCCACCCTCAGGATCTGATTACTACTTCTAACCAATTTTCTCTAGTCCTCCAAACAGAGACCCCGAGACCTCTGTTCTGAAATGGCCCGAGGCCCTGACCCTGCTCATAATTGAAGGGACTTAAGAGTGGGAGCCCATAGAGGATGGGAGCGTGGGAGTGAGGTGAAGGTTTTCTATCTTGGGAAAGTAGAGAGTCAGCAGTCTCAGTGGGGGACAGAGCAGGAGCCTGGCTGTCCTGGCCCAGGCCCTGGAAGAAATATCCAGCCAACCCCTCCAGCTGGTGGAAGGGAAATTACAGGAGAAGGAAGCCAGCAGCCTATATGACCCTCTCCCCTGCTAGCTTGTTCTTTCTCAAAGTATTGTCCTCAGCCCAAGGGTGATCTCATCATGGACCTCAAACTAATTAAAAAAGAAAGTTGTTTCTTAAAATCCCCACATGTAATAGCACACAATTCCATAAACTTTTGCTTACATTTATGAATAAAGGCTACTTATTGGCAAATTCTAATTGAGGATTACTAAAATATGGTAAGAGGATGAGCTATTAAGAAAAAAAAACCACACTTTTTTTTATGTATTCTGAGTTTTTTTGTTTATTTGACTTCTTTTTTTCTGCTAAAGACTAACCCAAGAATGAAGCATCTGCTTCCCAGACCCTCTGCTGCAGAGAAACCAGACTTCCACTATGATTCTAAAGTTTCTAGCACTCTATACACTACTCCACTCCCACAGGCAAATGGATTCTGTGCTTCAGGACCATGAAAGGGATGGATAACGGGCTGCTGGGAGTTGGAAAAGGCAGCGTTGACTGGACTGAAGGGAGAAGGCAGAGGCTGAGAAAGGGATGGGTCTGGGGGGGTTGTGGGTCCAGCAGGTCAGGGTGGACTTGCTCTCTAGGGAGGTGGCTGCATGGTGCACCTGGTGAAGCCAAAGAACAGGCTGAGCTCTCTGGAAACTGCATGAGATTTGGGGGGTCAGGTTTGATCTGAAGGAATGGTCACCTGGTTTTGTTCAAAACAGACTAGGCTGCCCTAGCAAAAAGCTTGCAGTGACAGTGATGGGCAGAAGACCTGGGGGCCATTCCCCAAATGTTCTGGACTGTGTGAGTCCAGAGACTCTCACTGGACCCTAGAGTGGACTGAGCCCTCCCCTCCTTATAACGATACTGTGCCTCTCAATAATCTGGCAAGTAGGGTTTAGAGCTAGAATTTAAAAGTATTGTCAGTTTTCCTGCATCTGAGTGTCATGGATCGGATTCATAACTTCATATCTGGCAGTCGTAAACCAGAATTAGCAAATTATTAGTGCCTGCTGAAGGCTAGTTCAGTGTTTAACTAATAGGTCTGGCAGGGGCACCATCATTTGGCTTCTACTTTATGAGGTATTAGGAATTCCTACCAATTTCAGAAAGGATGCATACTTATCTGTGTATCATCACTGTTGATTGGAGCGTTCCGTGGTTTTCAAGTGTCAATATTCTAGCTTTTTCATTATTTCATTAATTTTTAATTTTACTGTTAGTAAATGATGATGCTTCATCGTTATCATTTTAGGTTGCTGTCGTTTGTTCAGTTAACCCTAAGGTGTGCGTGATGATGTATATTTGCATCAACAGAATTTCACCCTATAATTTCCCCATATCTGAATAGATTTTTAGACATCTGTTTGTGGCTCAAATATCAAACGTCCATTCCTTATTGCTAAAACAGATGTTTACGTGATCAGCTGCTCTCCTCCCCTGATCTACTTGAGTGGTGGTATTTGATTGTGATCGTCAATTTTTTTTTCTGTTAAAATTGGGAATGGATGGGGTAGGTAGACTAAGTGTCCTCTACTTACTAAATGAGCCCTATCAGTATGTGTGGGGACTGCTACTCAGGGACATAACCTCCCTGCAGTCTCTGAGGCCTGTGGCTTCCTCTCCACTTACTCCTGCACTTGCCTTTTTCCCCAGAAGTTCCAGGAACAAGAGATAAAATTCCAGTTTATCAGTTTCAGCATTGGAACCATATGTTTTCATTTGTTATATAAAGATACGAAAACGTACTAGATTATATAGATAAACTAAAAAAGTTTTGATGAGTCAGCAGCAAAAATACTGGAAACTAAATTACTTTTGATGATAATTGAAATAAGACTTAATTTCTACCTTGGAAGTAAGCTATTTCCTAGCACTGATGCAAAATTTGATTTGGGGGATAATGTTTTAAGGTGAGAAAAAAAATTGCGCTTTAATACTTAAAAATTCAGAAAATAATGTAACAAATGTCATTGTATCCACCACCCACAATGAATAAATGTTAACATTTTATAATATTCTCTCATTTATTTCTTTAAACTAAAATATTAGTGGTACAGCTGGAGCCTTTTTTTACCGAGTTCTATTTCCCTCCTTCCCCAGAGGCAAGAATGCTCATGATTTTGGTATGTACTTAACTTCTAGTACATGTTTCTATACTTTTATTGCATAAGTATGTGCCCCTAAACTAAAGGGTTGTTGTATGTTTCTAAATTTACTTAAATAGCACTATAATGTACATGTCATTCTCTAACTTTGCTTTCTCATTCAGTACTATGATTTTGAGGTTTATTTACACATATAGATCTAGTTGATTTCATCTAGAAAGTTGGTTTCATCAAGAAAGACTCTATATGACTTTAAAGACTCTCTATACAAATACCACATTTATTTATCCATTCCCCTACTGATGGGCCAGTCGAGATATACGGTATTCTGTAAGTTGTCAGCACAGCTATCATCTCCTGCAGGAAACTTTTTTACCCTCCTCCTCCTCCCAACATTAGGTTGTGTTAAATGCCCTTGCTCTTCCTCCCTTGGCCACACATATCATAGGCTTCATCACATATTGTTGAAAAATGTCTCCCTTTGTCTTAGACTAGAGAGTCTTTAAGATTAGGGACGTATAGTCTTTTCATAGTGTTCATGGCGTAGCTCCTAGGCCAGCACTATGCGTGGCACATGGTTGGTACTTTTTGATCAACGGATGAATGAATGATTCCGTGCCTATGTCAGTGGTTTGCTGATGTAGCTTAAAACCAAGGCCTCAAACTAAGCACTCCTGAAGCCAGGGTGTTCTACCTGCCAGACTAGATGTTCCCTCCAGTTGAATCATGGCAGTCTTCTACTACTTGAGGTTACAGCAAATTAAGCTGATGGATATAATATTCTCAATTTTAAGTTTGTTACACCTTTGCCCCTTGATACCACTTGCTTATATTAAAATCTAATGTGAAAGGATATCTGCTTTAGTTCTAAATTATACATTTATTTTAAATTAAATAAATCACAATTTTCTGGTGTTTCATAATAAGCACCTGCACTTCCAGGTGCCCTGCCACTTGAATAAGTATGAGAACCACTGTGTTTACTATGTAAAAACATAGGCACTCAAGTAGTCCACTACTTTCATAAAGAATGCTTTTCTGATAATGTGTTTCAAAATAATAAATTTCCAGAAGTTTAAAACTAGTCTTGCGTGTTATAAAGGAGCATTCCCATCCCAGTCAGCAAAACTTTTCTAAAATTTGGAATAGTTATTATCGCACGGTCTGACTCCCTCAGCTCTGCCAACCTGGCAGCGGCAAGAGTGGCAAGTTGCTTCAGAGGCTTAGTGGGGAGGAGCTGCAGGCTTAACCCGCCAGTCGTCCTCCTGTTGCCACGGAGACCAGTGAAGTCAACACTGTCTTGTAGATGGTCACCCTGTCCCTCGTTCCTCCCCAGATGCTTAGAAGGCCCAAACTTTAAAGCTTCCTGCGCTCACAGGAACAGGAGAATGTAAGCTCCCTGGGATTGTTCAGAACTCTCGTGGAGGGCGTTGGACTTTACAAAGTCGCGAATAGGGTTTCACGCCACTCTTCTTTAATCTTACTGGGCAAGCTGACCCCAACTGGCATATGGATTGCATATGCATTAGCTTCTTTATTCCTCACAATAATCCTAAAATGTAGGTGTTATTACTATCCATGCTTTACAGATGAGGGAACTGAAGTCTGGAAAAATGAAGTAATTGTCCCCAAATCACAAAGCTAATTAGACATGGAGTTGGGATTCTTACCCACTACATGATACAACCTCCCTATTGACGTTCCTTTTAATTCATTAGCAAGACGTCATTTGCCTACAAAGTATTCCTATAGAAGTCTAGAGTGAGTGGACAGAGGGTATTAACCCAGGGGAAAGGGCTGCAGAGAGTGTTGGCATTTTTCTTTGAATGGTTCACCTATTAATTTATTCAACCACAGTTATTGAACATTTATTTTGTTCTAAGTATTGAGTGAAAAAGGAAAAGACACGGTCTCTACCACTGAGTTGTTTGCAGTCTGTACTCAAATAATTACGATTCAGTCGTATTGGTGTCCCAGAAAAGGAATGTGCAAAGTATGTGGGAGTCAGGGGAGTGGATGACAGCTTGGAGGTTTTGCAGGTCTTCACAGAAGAGATGACATTTTAGCTTCATCTATGAAATTGGGTAGAATGGAAGAATCATGATGAAAAACCTGGTTCAAAAATGTTAATTCTATATTTGATGTGACTTTTGGGAACTAAATATTTTTGAGTCTTAGTTTCTTTCTGATGGAGACAAAAAATATACTCTTCATGGAACTGATGGAAAGATTAAATAAAATAGAGCATGTGGAGTATACAGTCATTCCCTTTACCTGCGGGGGGATACGTTCCAAGACCCCAAGTGGATGCTTGAAACCCCGGATAGTACTGAACCCTATATATACTATGTTTTTTCCTATACACACACACCTATGGTAAAGTTTCATTTATAAATTAGGCACAGTAAGAGATTAACAACAATAACTAATAATAAAATAGAACAATTATAACAATGTACTGTAATAAAAGTTACTGTCGATCTTAACACCCTCAGTATATGATTTTTTTTTTCCTTATGAAGTCAAGAACTTTCACATTTTTACTTAAAGGAAACACTTTATGGCCTCTCTTGGGCATATCTGAATTGTCAGCGTCACTACTGTTGCACTTTGGGGCTATAATGAAGTAAAATAAGGGTTGCTTGAACACAGGCACTGCGATACCGCAACAGTGAATCTGATAACCCAGACAGCTACTAAGTGACTAACAGGTGGATGGTGTATACAGTGTGGATCCACTGGACAAAGGGATGATTCACGACCTGGGTGGGATGGAGTGGTTGGCAGGAGATTTCATCACGCTACTTAGAACTGTGCTCAATTTAAAGCTTATGAATTGTTTATTTCTGGAATTTTCCATTTAATATTTTTGGACCACAGTTGGCAACAGGTAACTGAAACTGCAAAAGTGAAACTGTGGATAAGAGGGGACCACTGTACATAACAATGGGAGTGATTATTATCATTATTGTTATGGATGGTAGAGAAGGGGCTCACAAGCAGAGAAGCTCCCTTCCCTGGCAGAGCCGCAGTGAAAGCCTTAGAGGTGCTACAAGTCCCTAACTGGTTATGGCTTTCAGTGTACTGGTCTTAGACCTTGGGGTATTGCTTTTTTTCCTTATATATGCAAACAACTGATCTCCAGGCTCCTGTCCCAGGTCGGCCCTTGGTGCAAGGCTTAGGGAACAGACTCGTATCTCTGGTCTGGAGGAGTTCTGTGCTGCTTTGGGGACCAGATGATTGGCAGTGAAATGGGGCAGGGGGCAGCAGGTGGGGGAGGAGGCAGTGGGGGAAAAAGAACTGAGACTCTAAGCACGCAATCTCTTTATCGTCTCCCCTCCCCATCAGAGAACTGTACATAGCCCTCCCAGTTTTACTCCCTTGGGTCCTTTCTCAAGTCCAGCCTAATTTTTTAGTTTTTTCCCATAACAGTCCCTCTAGCATTTTCCCCAACGATAAAAACTGTTATTAACACAGTTTCTTTGGGTTGCGTAATTTTACTGAGAGTAGATATGCCTATACTTGATTTAGCCAAACTTACACAAAATGTCTCCCTGGGCCATCTCTGACAGAGTTGGAACCCAGTAACAGTGCCTCCTCTGTGCTGTGGCTGTTCTAAGTACTGTAAGTCTATTCACTCATTTAATCCTGATGCTGTAGGTGCTGTCATCACCCGGTTTACTAACAGGAAAACCAGAGCAGAAGAACACAAAGTAATGTGTCTAGAATCCTGCCATTGGTAGCATCAGAGCTGGGATTTGAACTTCACCTGTTTACTACCTGCTCTTGACCACCATGCCATCCTGTACTTGTAGAGGATATTCAGCCCATATCTATATATGTGGTGTTTAAGGAAAGGAAGTAAATTTTATGTTGGCCAAAAATCAATCTTCTGTCCTGTGCTATGGTACCAGTGGTCTTAGCTATACTAACATTTTTTTTTTGTCTGACTCTTTCAATTGGTACCTGGGGAGTAAAAGGGAAAGAAGATCATAAATAGGTCAATATGTGATTGGCTTGTTTTGATTACTCTGTAGCTCTCAGTTTTCTAAGATGACACCTTGGCTTCAGCAATTTCCTGGTACAATTTGAGGGCATTTACTCACCCCAGTAATTTAAAAGGGAGACGGGGAGGGGGATGGGGAGGAGAGGGAGAGAGATGAAAACACAAAGAAGTGAAGATAAACGTCAAGTAGACTGAAAGTTGCAGGAGGAAAAAAGTGATCAAGCCTAGAAGCGTGGAGTAGGTGCAGAATTTATGTTCCTTTTAACATCATTTATTTTTTTTTATCTAGCAACAATGAATGAAAAGATCCCAAGAAAAGATTAAAAAGTGGGTATTAAGCAGCTTAGAGTAGATTGCCAATGACTCCCACTTTGTCAGTGTTCCTTGGCGTCCCCCGTGCCTTGCTTGATCATTTAACTAATGTCTTCTAATTTCTTTTCTTAATAGCCACCCTGGACACACTAACACTGGTATCAGTCAGGCCCAGCTGATTCAAACACTATATACTATAGACCAGGATGTTTTGTTAAGGTAACCAATAAGAAAGAGATTTTTTAAAACCGTTTTAGTTCCCTGCAAAAATAAGTCATTTTAGGTTTCAGGTATCATAGTTATTCAACATACACATTATCTTCTTAAACTGAATTTTGTCCCGGGGAACTTTTAAAATAAAATCTGTAAAGCTGGAATTATCCAATGGCAGGAGAATCCATTAAAACAAAGAAAGGGAAAAGCAAATCATGTTCTCTCAATATCTAGCCCAGTAGGTTGCCAGTTATTGATTTAGTCTGGGCTACAGTGGCCTTAAATCTTCCTCATTATACAAGTCCTGTGTATCTTTTTAGATTCTGTATCTATGCTTTCGTCTCTGGGTCCAAAATTAAGCAGAACATGCACAAACCATTTTAATACGTTCTTGTGTCACTAGGAACATGTTTGTTCAGAAAGGTCTCCCCCAGCATTATGATTCTATTTGGTTTGGCAGGGAGTCCTTCTAATAATTAAAACTCCCGTCATTCACCCAACACAGCCACCTGACCTGAGAGCCATTGTAGATCCCAACACTTTTGTTTGCGATGTCTTCTTTGGAATATTATCCTATATTTCTGAAATCCTGACTGTCGATTATGTGTAATAACCTAGACTGGAGTGGATCCTTCAAGCAATTCAAGGCCTCTCATTGGAAATGCAGAATGTTGAGCCCCACCACAGAAAGACCTCCTGAGTTGGAATCAGCCTTTTAAGGATCTCCAAGCGATTGGTATATAATTAAAGTTTGAGAAGCTCTGCTCTAGTAAATAGCTGCAGAGGATGACATCAGTAATGCAGAGGTGATGCAACTAGACAGAAGTTATCAACCTTTCTTCAACTTGCTCATATAAACATAAAAGCATTTTTCTTAGGCAGTCCTTGGAGAAGTCAGTATTTACCAAAATGTTATATTCTTGAGCTGCAATTGTGTTCATTTCTGGACAGAATAGGATGAATAAAGATGTTAAAGAGGGTGAAATGATAAGGTAGTGGGTTGATTTGACTGGAGGAAGTTCAACCTGACCAGGTGTGAAGATAACATTAAATCTTGTCTTTAGCACGTGGATCCACTGGCTTCGGTCTTTATCTGTCACTTTTATTCATCATTTTCTTAACTCCCACTGACAACTCACAGATCACCAGACAT
This sequence comes from Equus caballus, assembly GCF_041296265.1. NCBI lineage: Eukaryota > Metazoa > Chordata > Mammalia > Perissodactyla > Equidae > Equus > Equus caballus. Next base: position 49,828,490 of record NC_091706.1, read on the forward strand.
GATTAGCTGTTAATTGTTTTGGCAAGATGTGTGATAGTACCACTTTAACTGTTGGTAACATTGACCCAGGAACATGTTTTATTTCTTCTTAAACCATTTCTTTGTGATTTTGTAGACTTTCTTCATCAAGATCATCATAATATAGAATAAGATAAGAGAAAGAAGATGTGAATAATTTTGTTTTATAAAAACAAGCGTATACTACATGTAAGGCATTGACTTGAAAATATTCCAGAAAAATAGTTTAAGTTCCTAGATTTATGATCATGAATATTCATAATCCTGTCCACTGGGCTATAGGGATAACAATCACTGGACACTAAATTAGAACGTATATGAGCAAGAACAAAATATAAAAATTAGAATTTTCCTGGGAAATCTGATCAACAGGTTAATTATTATTCATAAATAGGATGATGACTCTAGACAAACTTACAAATGACAGTTCATAGTGGAATTAAATGAAACTAATTCTTTTGGGTTACATCCTTAATCTTTTAGAGGACTCAGTATGCCTGTTATGGCTTACATTTTTAAGACTTTTGATTGAAGTGTAATGTACATAGAGAGAGGTACGTATCATCCTAAGTATGTCACTTGATACATTTTCACAGAAGGAACACACTCATCAAGAAACAATAGAACCAGCACCACAGAAACTTCTCTTGAACTTCCTTTTAACCACTATCCTGCCTTTAAACAGCATAACTTAGTTTTACCGTTTTTGTGCTTTCATATAGATAGAATAATAGTGCATTCTCTTTTTTCTTTCAACCTTGTTTTTGAGATCCACAATACAAAATACTTCATCCCTTCTGTTGAGGGGCAAGTAGGCAGTTTCAGTGTTGGGATATTACAATCAGTGCTGTTCTGAACATGCTAGTACGTATCTAGGTATGCACATACCTAGCTAGGTATTTGTGCTAGGTATCTACCTGAGAGTGGAATTGCTGGATACACAAGGTTTTGCTGTAGTAGAATCTGCCAACTGAAATGGTTGTACCCATTTATACTCTCATATATGCAATCAAGTTTTCCCACATCCTCTCCAGCAGTTATCATCTGACTTATAAAAATTTTAGTTATTCTGCATGCCAAATGATGTCACATTTAGATTTTGGCTTGCACTTTGATATGACTCACATTTAATCAAAGTTCAAGGAGAATCTTTTGTTGAATCGCTCTCATAAGTGATCATAGCTCTCTGTGCTATGGTTAAGTAGTGTAAAACTAGGCATGAGTTGAGAGGTCCAGAATGTTTATTTGTCAAAAAACATCTACTCCATAAAGTTTTACTTGAAATGTCCATTTTTAACATTTACCCTTTATGGGTCTTATGCAGCTGTGGACCTTTTACGTGAGCTAGAGAATTATGCAGCTTCTAGAAATTACTTAAGTAATAATTGAATATATTTAATTTGATTAACTCATCACCATTATTTATCACCTGATGGTGAGAGGGTCCTTGAAAATTGGAATACCTGATTTGATGCAAGTGAGTTAGTGAACGAACAGGAAAGCAGAGCCATGTGTGGGCAGTGAGGCAGGGAAGTGAAGACCTGTCACACACAAGGCACTGCATAAACATGTGGGGCCCATCAGGAGGCCTGGGGTGGCCAGGATGGGGGGCCTCCCATCATGGGGAACAAAGAGTAACCCAAAAGGGCATTGTTCCTCTAGGAGTCTAGACTATAAACAAATTGGTTTAGAGTTTTACCCACGATTGGCCCTGACTGCAGTAGACAGGTGCAGATTCTTTTGTACAAAGAGAAAATAGCCTTATAGTCCTAGACAGCAAATGTTCATCAACTTCAAATTATATCTCCAATGCTGCTGGTGTCTGGACCATTGATGGATGAGCTAGGTCTTTCCAGGTCTAATGCTGAGTAATGCAAATTAGATTCTCCTGAGTTATGCCTAGTGCAGCTGGAGGGCACAAAATAGTTGCCAGCGACATATCTCCACGCCAAATTCTTGCCAATGTTGTTAATAGTATTGTACCCTGTACATGTGCAAGCGCTCTTAGTTTTATTAATGACAATACTATGCTTTTGCCCTTTCTTTCACCTTTTAATTTTTGAATAGGGAATAACTGGTTTCATCCTGATTCTTCACAAAGTGAATGCTAAACTGAAAAGCTTGCACTCAATCCATTCTCTCACATGCAGCGATGAGTGGGATCAGCTTAGATAAATCTCAGCTGTGGTGCCCCTCGTAGATTTGCATGCTACGGGCAATAGGTCATGCGAGGAAGGGAGAGAAATGCATAGGTCTCCTAGCAGAGGAGGAGAAAGTGGCCTCATGGGCAGGAATTACCTTTCTACATTTTTTTTAGGGTTTGTGGCTGGCCATCCATTCAGCTCAGTCCTCGTCCTCTGATCCAGAAACACGCTGTAATTCCTCTCTGGAAGATGTGCGGAGATGTGGTTGCACAAGAGCCATGCTCATACTGGTCATGAGTGAGAATATAGTGGAAAGATGGAGGTTCTTTTGCATTCTACACTAAGAAAGGAGAGAAAGTGAAGGCTGCTCTCATACTGTGACAATGTTAATTTGCAAGTTATATGAGTAAAGTCAGTGTTAAAATATATGATAGATTTTGATAGCTCTGGTAGATTTTTTAAGCCCCCTTACCACGTACCTCAAAAATTCCTTTAAGCCACACACATTCAATAGGATTGGTCTTTGTACAATATATGGGATTACTGTCAAAGGTCATATTAAAACATGATATGATGTAACCAACTTGCTCCCCTTGGGTCATGTCCTACATGCATTATTTAGATTTCTGTTACAATAATAGAAGGATATTGCCTTGTCAAAAAAATTCTCAGCAGTCTATCATGTACAACTCACAGGAGAGAATGTTCCAGTGGGAACCTCAGGTGGAACGGATGGTAGCAAGACTCACCTAGGCCTGCTAACCACTAGAGGGCAATATTGACCATACACTTGGGGCTCTAACTCTCCTGTAGAGAGCAGTGTAGCCCTGGAAGGGATCTCTCTATATACAGTCAAATTCTTGTTGTTCACCCAACATGTGCTGGAATGCTGGGCTCTGTGCTGTCCATAGACACGAATAAGACCTTATTCTTAATCTTAAGGAGCATATATTCAAAAATAAGATTATAATTATATACTGATTATGATTGAACTGTGAATTGTATTTTGAATTGTATTTAGATGTCAGTTGATAGTTGATGTTGTAGGGGAGGAAAAATAATTTTTCTTTCGCCTTTCTAGGTCCTTGGCTGAAACCCCCCTGTAATAAAAGACAGATTAATGGGAGAAAAACAAACAGAAGTTTAATGACATGTATTCCACCTGTATATGTGGGAGAAAACCCAGGAAAACTGAGTAACACCCCAAAAATGGCCCAAACCACCACCTTAAATACCATCTCCAGCTACAGACAAAAGAAAGATGTTGGAGAGTGGGGAGCCAGGTATGGGAGGTTTTCAGGCAAAGCACAGTAAACAAGGATAAGGTTGTTATGCAGATTTAAGTTGGTGCCTTCTCAATTGATAAGAATTTCTAGAGATTTAGTCATCCTCCTCTTCCTGGTATAGTGAGGGAGACACCCTTACAAATGGAGATTTGCCTTATAAATGACTCTTACAAAAGAATAACTTCTACCTGGTTTTCAAAGCTTCTGTTGTGTCTGCTGTTTCTCAAAAGTAATGAACCTAAAATAATCCTTACACCAAAGAGGTATATTTTGGGGTGACATATTCTGCTCCCCTTCAATGTACCAATTTGATGTTGATAGCACTAAACAGAGCTGCAAATACTGACACTTCAAAACTGTCCAAACCATAAATAGAATTAATTTGGAGGTCGGTTTGGCATAAATGAGAATTGGAGGACAGGCGAAGTAACTTTATTTTGTCTTGACTACAGAATAATCTAAAATAGAGATGGCTTCCTAATTTTTTAATAGGTCAACGATTTTCTCTTCTAGTAAAGGTAGGTTACCTATTTTCCCCTAGTAGGACTCCTAATTTTCACTAAATTTACTAGTGAAAAGATGAGAATAATTTCTTACTGAATTGTCATTTGTCTCTAGGATTAAAAATTAGTTTTAATTAAAATGAAATATTAGCTTAACTAGTTATTTAATAAATTAAATGAATGCTGAAGTCATTCAACATAAATTCATAATTTTATTACTTTATTGACTTTCCATTAGCATAATAAGGTATCTCAGGAATATCAGTTAATGTTTATTAAGCACCTTCTCATTACTTTGAACAATTCCATCAAGTGCAAGCTCTTCAGACACAAGCTTGGTATATTAATGTGGTATCAGGAAATCCAACTATTTTAGATTAAGCCAACATTTGGTTTGCATGTTTCTTAAACATCAAAGATAAAAAAAGAAAAAGTAGCACCATTAAAGCTGACAGTTTTTCAGTTACCATTGATTAAATTATACTCAGTTTGGAGAGTAGGAAAGGAAGAAACTAGACTAGAACAAATAAAAAAAGTCTCAATTAGCGACGTTACAGTTGTGACATGTGGACAAAAGCCAGATTAAGCAGATGCTATCATCAATTCATTTGTTGTCATGTTTGCAGTGTGGCAACTGGCTCCAGAGACAGAAGATCTTCTGGAAGTGATGCATCCTGGGACGCCGTTTTTTGTTTACTCCACAAATGATCATCAGTCATAATGATGTAGTGATGTTGCTACTCGCATCAGCAACTGTCAAAGCAGAAATCAAAGGAGACCAAAGCATGAGCACATGCTATTCCTTTAAAAAAAAAATCACAAATATTACTTAAGGGCCTTTCCTCAAATTTCTTAGATTCTGCCAGAAGGAAAATAAACTCTCCCCCACCCGCAAAAATCTGCACGCATTTTAAATATATTGTCAACTTATTTATGACATACATACCTTAAGTAGCTCAAGAGACCAGGATTCCATCAAATGAAGAGATAAGCATGCATTACATGGCTCCTTTATTTAATTACAAAATACAAAAGCCCATTAGCAGAATGGCCTGTTGGCCTGGAGAGAGGATGCTGGCCTGCCATGTGGTGGACCTGCAGTTTTCTCTCCTGCTCTGGTTTGCCAAGCTGGCGGGGGCTTGCAGAACAGGCATTGTGCACATGATCAGCCTCGAGAAGGAAATGTATAATGATGCTGAACTCTGACCACTTCATTGTTTTCACATTAGGGAAATAGACTTAAGAAATTCCTGCAAAATATGGCTGTAAAAGGCATTTTGTAAATGTTTTATTTACAAGAGTTTGAATTAAATATCTTTAGGGGAAAAGGCATGAAATTATAATGTAAACCTGTAATCTAGTTTGGGTTCTGTTACCAGCTGTGTGATGGGGGAGAAATCATTTTAAATTACTTAAAATGCCCGGTTTCCCCATTCCTAATGGTGATAACTGGGCTGACCTATCCATAGGAAGTTTACGTGGATCAAGTGAGATTATGTATGTGAACGACATCATGTAAATTGGAAAGCAGAGGTCCTCGTTCTGCTATCCATAGCTGGTTTCAGGGCCTTCTCTGAAAATATATTCAGAATTAAATGTGAATGTCTTGACATACATTTTTCTGAAGAGCTTATGTCTACTTTTCAAAAGGATTTTTGACCCCAAAACAGATTTAAAAGAAAGCCACTGCTGTGAAATAGGAAATACGTATGTTATTTTCCCTATTATTCCATTAAATAAATCATTTTGATTATTTTTAATCTGTTATTTCAGAGTTGTGTGGTGATTTTAGTTTCACTACTGATAATTTGTACCCCAGCTTACATATATGCATCCTTGTCATATGCAAGGAGAAGATAAATCAACACTTTTTTTTTTTTTTTTGGTGAGGAAGATTGGCCCTGAGCTAATGTCTGTGCCAATCTTCCTCTCTTTTCTATGTGGGATGCTATCATAGCATGGCTTTATGAGTGGTGTGTAGGTCTGCACCTGGGATCTGAACCCATGGAGTACGCAATCTTAGCCAGTGTGCTACCCGGCCAGCCCCATCAATGCTTTTGCTATAAGATTATCATACTTCTCAGGATGAGGAATTTTTAACTGTGATTTTAAAAGCCTATAATACCAAACATCCACAAGAAGGAGAAAGAAATGTTTGGGAGTAGGGAGAGATGCCTAAGACAGTGGGATAGTCCCTCTTCAAGGAGAGCTTTTCACAAGGAGAGAGTGAAGGAAGTCCCTATTGTCTGGTTTCTCTCAGTCTTTCTTTTATTCTCCAGGCCAATTTGGTTTATTTGAAACAAAAAAAAATATTACTGTCTTTAAATTATAAAATATTACCTATTTATAGAAAGTTTTCAGATAATCCAGACTTGCAAAGAGTGAAAAATCTTTCTTCATCACCCAACTCCCAACTCCCCAATTATTAAATGCAAAACAGTTAGTAATATTCTAAAATAATGACCTAGAGTCACTTTGGATATCGGTTCAACTAGTGATGATGGAGTGCTGACTCTGTGTCTGGCTCTCTGCTAGACCCAGAGATGGTGAAAGTGAACAAGATGGGTTCAACTTCTGTTATCATGGAGTTAACAATCAAGTAGGAGGTGTGGAGAAGCAAATGGGGATGACAATGCCATGTGCTAAGCATGGCATCAGACAATGGATGCTATATGAAATTACAGGAGGACCAAGTGAGTAAGAGAAGTAGATCTTAGCTGAGATTTAGAGCAGGAGTGAGTTGGCCAATTGCTGAGGGGGTGGGATGGTCATGTTTTATTATAGAACATATATAAAAGTCACTTAGTCGTGTAATCAATTTAAGCAAATCTTGTTTTGGAGTCTTTCTGGAAACATCTTATCAGCTCCATTAAATCACTGGCTGATGTGATGGTTGTTTTATAAAATTTTCTCCACCTACACAGAATCCAAATTCTACTCATCTTCAGTGGCATCAACCATGGTACCAACTCACCTATCAAAGATCCTGAATCATTCAAACCCTCATCCGTCTGTAAAACATGTAAAATGGAATTGAATTAGATATGATCATAAAATCGCTCTGTTTCATCTGCACCAGTTTTATTCTCCTCAAATAGATTTCGAACATGTTAGAAGCAAGAAACATGTATTCTTTTGTATCCTTTAGCACAGTATTGAAACCAGGGGCAAGCTGACTTTAACTATACTCAGTTAATTGTCTGTTTGCAAATATAGTTAGATAATATTTTACTAAAACCCATTCTATAGACAATATATCCGATGCTTGGGTCGTCATGGTAACAGGTGCTTGAGTTTTTCAGGAACTAAGAGTCAACTCCTTGTCCCCTGCAGGCTGGGTAAGACCACCGACTGATCAACTGGGCCTGTGCAGATGACCGATAGGTGACACTTTGACATCATGGAGCTGAAAACTCCACCCTCAGATCATATAGACAGCAGCATTTTGTGAACATGTGTTCTATGAAGAGCCACGAAGCTTGACTATGCTTGTACAGGTCATCAATTACCTCGTTCCTCCTTACCTCTGGTCATCTGTCTCCATACTTTAGACTGCCCTGCCCTTCATCCCATAAAGTGTGCCCCAAGCCCCAGATCAGGGAGGCGGATTTGAGAGCACAAGCCCCTGTCTCCTAGCAGACTGATCTCGCAATAAAGCCTTTCTTCCCGCAAAGGCTGGTGTGCCATGGTGTCGGCTTCTGTGTGCATGGGGGGTGAGCCCTTGCTCAGTAACAGTATTATTCAACATTTTTTACTGAAACTCACTGAAAAGATACATTTTACTTTGGGATCCAGTATGTACATATATAATGCACGCTGATGTTTTCTATTTTATTCTATTTCATTTTCTTTAAAAAAAAATGCTAGTTGTGACCCACCGAATGGATTTTATGATTCTATATTGATTTCCTTGTGGATGTCAACCCACGATTTGAAAAATACTTCTTTAGCATTTACAGTACAAGGTTGGGCACGGATTTAGGGGTCAATTAAAAAATAAACTCATTTGCTAATTGATCTGTTTAATCAGAATGTTACTTTCAGTCACACTGGAGGGAAACCTTTGAACTTACAACTTACATTACCTGATAAATAAGGAAGATTGGAAAATTAAAGGGACCAGAGCTATTCTTCCCAGGATTGTGATTTTCATTGGTCTAAGATGTAACTCTTTATCTCTCGCATAAAGTGAGAGGCAAAGAGCAGAATGGAGAAGTGAGACAGTTGTCTCGTGGTCCTGAGTCAAATCTTCACAGCATCCTTTCCTTTCTATTACTTGAAGTGCTTTGGTGGAGAACAAAGTCAAATGTGGATGATTTGGGCATTATTTGTCATCCTGAATTCTGCACATTTATTCCGTTTTAATTTATGAGCTTACATAACAATATCCAGAGCTTGGGGAACACACAGAGGAAGTGATTAATTCTGCAGGGGTTGGGGATGGGTGTGGAAGCAAAAGAACAAGCATGGTGGGTGATTTTGGAAGATTTCACGGAGTAAATGAGTAAGGAACTTTGAGGAACGATTTGGATATTGCTGGTGAGGAAAGGGAGGGAGGGCCTTGTAGAGAGACCAGCATTAACAAAGTCTCAATATGGCATAGTGGCAGCAAAGTCTAAATACGGGTAGTGGCAGCAAAGTCTTAATATGGGTAGAGACAGGAGGATAAGATGCAGTAACTAATGGGATAGGAGCCAAAAAAGAGAACAATCAAAGATAACATTTTACACAATTAGGTGACTGGTGATGACAGAAAAAGGAACTCAGAATGAGGATGGCTCAGAGCTATGGGGAGGAAGATAATGCATTTGGCTTTAGCTATGCCGATGTCAGGGTTCATTTAAAGTAAACCATTTTGGGGAAAATTACAAAATCAATAGAAAATGGAATACAGTGAAAATTATATAAATTTGTGCTAATGTAAAGTTTTTATATACTATCTCATGGAATTACTTAATTCAAGTTGCCTGGAATAAGACTACTGTCACAGGTACTAAAAACTGGCTCTAGGAGTGTAAATATCAGCAATGATAAATGACAATGTATTGGATATAGGGAGTTGTGGTTGGTGCAAAGGCTGGCCGTGTTTAACAACATTATTGATGAGCTAGAAGAGGAATTTAGCAGATGATACATAAGAAAGATTAGAAGAATAACACAAATGAATAGATGAGGATAAATTTAAATTATATTTGAAAGGTGACTATATTTGTGGGTAATTAATAAAAAAACACAAATATTCAATACAGGGATAAAAGAGGTATAGAGTGTAAATAGGCATTATATTAAACTTATCTTACAATAAGACAACAAAAATGAGATTAATATGTGACAGAGGTAATTTTTCCAAAACAATTCAGTAATATTTTCTTCCACACAGCCCTTACAGAACATTGGTAATAATTGGTAAGTGATATAGAGTAACAGGTGACAAAAAAACAAGCTGATTAGTAGTTTCCATATCTTTGAAAACTCATGTGAAAGTCATCATTTTATATCATAACTGTGCAGCTCTGAAGTGAAAAGGAAAATAAAATTGAATTTTGAGAACTATGGCTCTTTTCTTCTCGCGTTTTAGATAGCTGTATGCATCTGATGAAATGTTGCTAAAGCTATGGGCTATTGTGAAAGTAAATTTTTCCCTCTGAACATGTACAGAGGAATTCTTTCTAGAGGTTCTTTAAGGAAATCTGTTTCATTTAAAATTAGTGTTGGGGTATAAACTAAATGGATAGCTTTTTTCCCCTATCTTTACTCTATTTTTCCTTTTATGCGTATCTTTTTCTGATTACAAAGTAACATTTATTGTAAAAAATGACAAAATAAAAAAGCACAAATAAGTAATTTAAATTGCTCATAATATCATTATTTAGGGCCAACCAGAGTTAACCTTTTAGTCTTTATTCTTCTAATCTATTTTCTATGTCCAGAGAAACAAAAAAAAAAAACTGGGAACACATTTCAAATATTGTTTTGTAAGCTTTTTCACTTAATAATAAATGATGAAAAATTCTCATGCTTTTAAATTGTCTCCTATAATGTGATTTTAATGGCTACATAGTATTCCATTACATGAATGTGCCATATTTTATTTAATAGCATTTTGGTTTGCATTGTAAGTTGCTTATAATTTTTAGCTGTTATAAATAACAGTGATGAACATCCTTGAATATAAACCTATGTTCATCTGATTTATTATAATCTAAAGGATACAATATAATTTCCAAGAGTGGAACTGCTGGATCAAAGAGTATTAATGCTTTTTGATAGCATTGAATGTGTATTAACAATATTCCTTCCAGAAAAGTTGCACCAGGGCATGAAGCATCTATTTAACCTCCTCCCTTGCCTGGATGGCTACATAGTAAGTATATGTTTACACACAAATAACATAATAACATTGTCTTATATGTCTTAGTATTTACCGTTTTCCAAATATTTTCTAGTTTGGCTCTACAAAAACTCACACAAAATGTGTAGTACATGATGGCTAATCACTGAAGGCTACCTGATGTTTTCGCAGGGAAGAACAATGTTTAAGTGAAAGAAATTTCCATAGTTGACATATCTAAAAATAATCTATGCATCTGAGCCAGGGCCCTGTAGTCACAGGGATGCAAATTTGAGTGAGGAGTGAGGCCGGGGAATGTCAAGTCTAGGTGGAGAAATCACGAGTCTAGTCTAGGAAGTGACAGATCGGACACATCATCAGCTCATGCCTGGCAAAGGTCCAGCGACACAGGACACAGAGCCCAGTAGTTAAGCAGAAATCAGAATATGCTTGGGCGGACAACAGCGACCTTGGATTTCTGTAAGCCTAATTTGTCTCATCTGTAAAATGGGCCACATGATAGCAATAGCAAGCACCAAGTATTGCTTTGAGGATTAAATGAGGTAATATTTTTGACAGTACTTTGCACATTTAAATCACTATAGGAAGGTTCATTATTATTGGGCTGAAGGGAAGTGCAATGAGATGACAATCAGGTAGACAATCTGGGATGTCGGAGAGAAGTGAGAGGATACCCAGGATCTAAAGTGTTCAGAAGGCAAAAAGGAGTTCACATCGACAGTTTCTACATTTTAATTGTTTAATTTTTTCTATAATGTCAGTAAAATTTATTATTTTCTGATTACAGAATTACTACATATCTGCTGTTAGCACAAAGAAGAAAATGAAAACCCTTCTCACTTTCACCACCCAGCAATAACCCTGTGAAATGCTTGGTTCAAACTCCAGTTCTCCCGTATACTAGCAGTGTGATCTTGGGTAAATTACTTAGCCTCATTTTTCTCATGTGTAAAAGGGAGATAATAATAGTAATAATAATAATGGTTAACATTTATGGTACACTTATCATTGCCATTCCTGCAATCGATGCTTCCCATGGATTAATTCATCTAATACTTCCGTCAACCCCATGAAGTAGCCCTTGTAATTGTCCCCATTTTACAGATGAGGAAGCTAGGCTTAGAAAGGTTTGGTAACTTGCCCAAAGTTTTATAACCGGTAGGATCATTAGTAAATAAAGCAGGAGCATAATTATTTGTCATTAACAATCATGTGCAACAAAGAAGCATGAACAAGACACACATGTGGAAATACATGATGACCATTTGGTAACCACAGCTAAGAAAAGTTTTGGGAAGTGTGCAGGGAGAAACTTAAGAAAATGTGATCTGTAAACAATGCCACGGTCTTTTCTGATGATCCAAAGTGTAATTAACAAATTCATAGTATGTGTGCAGGGAGTACCCCTCCTACACACATGGTAAAAATCACTAATCAAAAGCAATGCAGTTTTCCAGGAACTTCCAGTCCCAGAACCTTCCTCAACATGGTGAGCCAGGGAGCCACTCCTCAAGTGATTAGAATCAAAACATGCAATCAAACTTGTTTGCCGTTCTGATGAAAATACTATACATTATAACATTTCAACTTATTTGGACAAGGGTTGGCAAACATTTTCTGTAAGAGGCAAGATCAGGAGTGTTAACAGTGTTGTACTCAAGTCTTCCCACTTCTTCACATGTTGTGAATCAACTCTTCCGTCCAGCTGATCTATTCTACTATTTTTGTTAAAGATACAATCTCATGTTTTCTGTCATGTAGATGGTGTCCTTCCTTTCTTTCTACAGCTGAAATATACCAAGGAGGGTTTCTTGTTTTCATACTCCTTCAATGACTTCTATGAGGTTCTGGGGGTGGGGGACAGGTTAAGTGCAGTTTCACACCTATGCTCAATCTACTATATTTCTCTGGAATCTGAAGAGTGTTTTTAAGTTTGAGGCTGGGACACTACCAGCAGAGCCTGCCCAGGTCTTCCATATAGCCTCTTCTTCAGAGTCTTCCTCTGGCATCTGCTTAAAAGAAACCAGTTGATTCCCAGTGCATGGTTAAATTAGATCCAGGCTAATTTGAGACAGCACAGGATTAGGAGTTGAGATGTGATTTCTAGTCCCAAATTTGTCACCAAGTATTTGTATGGCCTCAGGCAAGTCACAATTTCTCTAGGCCGGTTTCATCATCTATCCAGTTTTTGTCCAGATTAATGGTTTTCAAACCAAGATCCAATAGAACATGGGCCCTTTACCCATGTGACTGGAGCTTTTGGACATTGAAATGGGGCAATGGTCCGGCTTTTTCCAATTCTCAAAAAAAAAACCAAAAAAAAAAAGATACCAGGTACTCTTCTTTTTTCTCAATTGAAGACTCTACCCATAATTTTTTCTTAAATCTTTTTTTCATTTTATGGCTAGTTGGACTAGCAGATGGGAAACACATATGGCAAGTAGGAAATGATTCTTCTTTGAAATATTTGGAAACAATTGATTATTTCAGTTTTGAAGATGTGTGCTCATGCTAGCAATTTTATATTGTGCATATATAGTCATATTGTCTTTAAGCAAAACTGTTCTCAATTCACATGGCATTAAAAATCCATCAATATTTATGCTATTCTGAAAAGAATACCCTGAATTCCAGGTGCCTTCCATATGAGCAAGTTTGAGAACCATTGTTCATACGTGTTTGTGGTTGGAACTTCATATTGCATACCTACAGCATAGCTATATTTTTCTCCTAGGAAAATTGCTCTCAATTTTTATGAAATTAAGTATGTCAGCATTTCATAATATATTGCAAAGAATACCATGGATTTTCAGGTGCTTTTCATCTGGACAGATCTGAGGATGATGAGATATTCTATAAGATTTCTCCCAGCTCTTTCTGAAATTCTTCATTTTTAACAGTGTCTCCTTAAATTGTTCCTTCTGCTCATCACCCTCTTGCCATTTTTTCGCCAAATATTGGCTCCTTTATCCTGCCGTTATCTGTTCTCCATACATACAACCTAGGAGGTTGTTTCGCTGTGAGTAGAACACCAATGGGAAGGGCTGGCTATTTTCTGGTACCTTAGTACTGCTATTCTGTTCTGCCATTTAGCTCTCGAAGTTTGATTGAAGATCCTAAACAATGTCTCAGTCTAGCCTTTAGGCATAAATATTGAACGTCAACCTGTAATAGGTGTTTTTTTGGTCTGTCTAAGTGGGAGATAAGGCTAGATAAAGACTGGATGTCCTGGAGGCCCCTTCTGGGCTTCTCTCTGCTCTATGATCTTCGACAGCAGTGGACTCTGCCTTACTGAGGCGGTTTTGAATCTTGTCAATTTAGCAAGATTGCAACTATTTTTCCCAGAATTGCTTTGCCTTTGTGGTAGCGGGCTAAGGATCGTGATGAGAAGCTTGCACAAGATTTGGAAGGCGGAAGGGAAGTAGCAGCTGTTACCTTCTGAGAGTTGATGCAGGACACCAGGATCTACTGCAGCTGGCGCACACTGTCACTGATCTGCCAGCTTCCATTTGTCCTCTCAGGTTCCAGTTTGTCTTCTCTCTCCCCTGCATCACATCCAGCATATCTTCCTGACTGCTGATCCTACTGACCTACAGCGTCTCAGGCAGAGACAGAGGCAACGTCCTTCCGTTGATTCACCAGCTCCCACACTGGTGTAAGGTCTGATCTCTATAATAAATTCCTCTTCCGGGCTGGCCCCGTGGCCGAGTGGTTAAGTTCGCGCGCTCCGCTGCAGGCGACCCAGTGTTTCGTTGGTTCGAATCCTGGGCGCGGACATGGCACTGCTCGTCAGACCACGCTGAGGCAGCGTCCCACATGCCACAACTAGAAGGACCCACAACGAAGAATATACAACTATGTACCGGGGGGCTTTTGGGGAGAAAAAGGAAAAAATAAAATCTTAAAATAAATAAATAAATTCCTCTTCCATAGCGCTCATAGTGATTCTGCTTACCTGAGACAATTCTGCCTGACACACTTGCCAGTGGCACCGTTTGCTTTTTCAACTTTGCTTTACCGTAAAGTTACCGTAAAGAAGTGTAGAATGGAGGATGCCTTTCTGTCCCCAGAGCAGGCCCCGGGGGTATGCAGTTGATCCTGCTTCTCTGAAGCACACTGCTGGCTGATAATGACTCTGAGCACCCTTATTTGAAGGAGCTACAGAACGGATGAAATGGCTAAAAAGATGAAAAGAAAATATATCCGCTAAAAAAGTCATCTCTGCCTCTGGCTTCAAATTTATGGCTCACGTCCACTCATTTTCAAAATGCTGCTTTGGTTTGGTTTTGTGATTTCTGTGGTGCCTTAAATATCAGAAACGAAAGATCTGCGTATGTTCTGGATAAGTCAATGACTGTTGGGACAACGCACTCTATCCTAAATGTCACTCTACTTGTTACCTGTGCTATAAGGAAGGAGCTGAAGTTTTGAGGCAAGGCTTACAAGGTCATTATTACTTTTCCAAGCAAGCAATCCCAGAAAACAGGAGCTTCTCCTCAAATCCCCATCACCACTCTGAAAATAGGTGGAGGCTGTGACTCTGTACCCAGGAATGCGCGACTGACTGTAAGAAATGTTTTTTCTTTCAAGGAAGCCTAGAGTGTGGGATGCCTTTTCTTTTAACTTCAGAGTTCAGGCTTATGTGTTATTCTGACACCTCTAGCAGAGCCAGAACTTGACCCCGCTGGTGCCAGACCAGTATTTTACAAACTTCAGTCGTTTGTGCAGCCACCTTCATAATTTTATGCACCTGTGCTATTTGTTAATAATTTCTACTTAAACTTGTCTATTACTTAAGTCTATTTGCCACTTTCATTAAATCTAATGTAAGATACACCCTTATTTTTTTAACCACTGACAAAGAAAGAAAATTGCCAACTAAATTACACAATGCCTTCTTATCTTAGAAGTTTTATTTTTCACATATCGAAAGTGCTCGTTTAGAGTTCCCTGTGGCCCTGGATGAGTTCTCTAGCTATTTCCTACCCAACTTATAAAAAGAGTCTTTATAATTCTGCATCCATAACTGATGAATATTAACACTGGGTCGTGACCCAAATAAATCCACCCTGGCTTGCAGCAGACATGTCCAGTGTAAAATCTCTGAGTTTTCAGTCCAGGGACGCCCAGACTTGGGTTCAGGGGAGAGAAGAACAGGATGAGGAGCCAGGATGGACTGGGCTGGTTGAGAAAGTTGAGGAGAGGTTGCTGAGTATATATTTTATAGCTGCTTGGCTCTTCTTTGTGGGACAAGAGGGCAGCTAGAGGCAGGGAAAGCCAAAAATTGTGAGACACATCCTGATTTCAGAGATAGCAAAATACGAAAAAAAATGTGCAACTTAGACTCAACAAAATAATTTCTTAAAAGGGAAACTTTATATTGCCACCAAAACCAGAAAGCCAATATAGCCTGCCAGAAACATAGACAGAAAGTAATACAATAAAATGTATGATATTATTAACTTTGAACTAGATACTGTGACTGTGGAGGGCTCTCTACCTGAGGCATGCTCTAAAAAAGGGAAATTTGTCAGTGTTACATAGACATTAAATCATATTAGTACCAAATGGAGACTTTCCCCTTTATTGAATCAGAAGGATTGGAAGAGAGTTGAAAAGTGAATAACCTTTTCACTTGAGACTCAGCATCAATTAATGCTGGGTCTGGGAACCATCTAAAACTATATTAGTAGATACCACCAGTGATTTGCAGCTTACACTTTGGAAAACACAGTATAAATACTGTTCTTGATCTTTTTTGTTCTTATCTGCCAGCAAGAGAGCCAACAAGTAGACAAGGAAAGACCAAACAAGAGGAATAAGTCAGGTCCGAGCAAGGATGAGTGGGTAAACAGAGATAAGTCAGAGTCCTCATATAAAGTCAGAGTTGGCAGAGCAATCTGCTGATCTGAATATTCTGAAGCACTGTTGTATTAGTTTTTTATTGCTTCATAACGAATTACCACCAACTTAGCAGTTTAAAAGAACACCCATCTATTAGCTCTGTCTGTAGGGCAGAAGTCCTACAGTGCTCAGCAGAATTTTCTGTTAAGGGTCTCACAAGATGTGAACCACGATGAGCTCTTATCTGGAATATCGGGGGAAGAATTTGCTTCCAAGCTCATTCATGTTGCTGGCAGAATTCAGTTCCTTGTGATCTTAGGACTCGGGTGTCCAAAGTTTTCTTGTTGACTATTGGCTGCGGGTCATAATAAGTTCCTAGAGGCCTCCCTTTGCTCTGACCGTTGCCTCATGGCCCCTCCATCTTCTAAGCCAGCAATGGCATGTCAAATCCTTAGCTTGACTTAGTCTGATTTTTCCTTCTGCTGCTGGTCAGAGACACTTCCTGCTTTTAATCCTTGCATGATTAGATCAGGATTGTACATCTGCAAAATCACTTCACAGTAATATCTAGATTAGCGTTTGATTGAATAACCAGGGACAGCAATCTAGGTGGGCCATCTTTAGAATTCTGCCTACACTGTTGTCCTCTGAGATTAAGCTTGACTGTATAGAAATGAAATGAAGACCCTTGAGACATTTCTGTAGTAATTCTGGACAGGATTAAAAGTGAACCTTAAACTAAAGTCTGTCTTCTAGTGGGTGATGTTATAGCTAGGCTCCAGAATAAATCACCAACCATAACAAATAAGAGGAGTTAACCTTCAATTTTTATGTGAACACAAGCTACTTCACAGTAATCCATAAATGAATGTCACTTAGAAGTAACAATTCAACAAGATGTACAAAATGTCTAAACCTGCACTTTTCTGTTTTCTAAGATACTCCTAAACACTGAGATTTTTTCTTTGTTGTTAAATCTTAAACTGGGACAATTATCATATTCAAGTTAATTCTCTCACCCTTTTAAAACAAATGTGCAGGCTGAAAATATTGATATTTAGATAAGTGAACCACACACACACACACACACACACACACACACGCGCGTGCACTTTATTTGATTTTGCTTAAGAGCTGAAATCGTCGACAGCTGACTCTCACTTTATTACTCAGAACTTGGTCACTGTAGGAAAGCAGAGAAGTTCAAAGATACAACATGATTCTGAAGCCAAAATACACGAACTTCATCCTACTGAAAGGAGACAGTTGTGTCCCACTGAGATGATGGAGTTCAGGCTACAACGAAAGTTCAGGGGGGCCGCTGTAGCCCCTCCCTGCTCGGCAGTGTGCAGCTTCTAGCTGGCACTCCCCAGAGCAGGGAATTTACCACCAACACCGCCTTGGGGAACGGCATTAGCAGCTGAGAAACTGCAGAAACAAGCTGCTTCTCAGTGACTCCCAGATACTATCAGAATGCAAGAAAATAATTAAAATCCTAATTAAGTAGTTTCTCATCTGGCTCGTTTGAAGACGCTCCAAAATGGTCAGATTTAAGGCCTGGTAAACAGCTGAAGTGTTAAATTTGCTTGTTAGTTAAAACCTTTGTCAGGGGTCAGGTCTACATAAGGAATGCAAAATGGAGAATGGAGGCAATATCTGCATAGTTCAAACCCAATTGCTCGTTTTATTTGTATCTTTCAAGTGAAAGACTCAATTTTCTTTTATTTAATTTTTTTGCATAAATACTGATTCATCATTGTTTTTAGCATAGTATTGTAGACGGAATAATCTTTATATTCATAAATGATATTGGGAATATGGGAGATGGGCTGAAAAAAATCCTAAGAATACAATGAGGTTCTAAATACTAATTAAGTTTGTCAAAAATTTTCTAATTTTGACATTTTTTACTTATAAAACTATAAAATTATACATATTGTACTCCCTTGTATTGATTTTATGCTAAATAGCTTAAATACAAAATATTTAACATCTATTTACATTTATAAGTGAAATTTAATCATGGCTCTGTATTTTGAAGGCTGATTTTCTTCTAGCTAGCTTCTCTCAATTTTACTTTATTTCTCCTCTTGTATGAATCCATTAAGAACTAAATATCGCTGTATTTTCCAAAGATGTAGTTTCTCAGGAGACATTTGTTAAAATTATATTATAAAAATGCACCCAACAAGTCTCAGCATACTAAACCACAGCCTTTGACCTGTGTGTGTGTGTGTGTGGTGTGTACTATACAGTTTACTCAGAAGTGGTTTGTTACGTTATTATTTTGAAATTGCTATTTAGAAGTGAATATACACGCTGCTGTTTAAAATTTTAGGTATGAGCAATGTCATAATCAATGTTACATCCAGGCAAATTTTTAAATAGGAACATGCATTTCCTGTGATTCCCACCCTTTTCAAACTCCGTCTCCCTGACTTTCCTGGTTTTGTCACACCTTGCCTCTGGGACCCTTATCAGTTGGTTGCTTCCTCTTCTCTCGGTCTTCCACCCATCCTTGTATTTTTATTGAATAAACTTGACATGTAACGCTGTGTAAATTTAGACAATCCAATTAAAAAATGAGCGGAAGACTAAATAGACTCTTTTCCAAAGAGGACATCAAAATGGCCAACAGGTATTTGAAAAGATGCTCAACATCTCCAACCATCAGGGAAATGCAAATCAAATCATGAGATCTCACCTCACACTTGTTAGAATGGCTGTTATCAAGAAGACAAGAAACAACAGGTGCTAGTGAGGATGAGGTGAAAAAAGAACCCTTGTACATTGTTAGTGGGAATGTAAATTAGTCCAACCACTATGGAAAGCAATACAGAGTTTCCTCAAAAGATTAAAAATGAATCTACGATGTAGCAATTCCACTTCTGAGAGTATACCCAAAGAAAACGAAAACAGGATTTCGAGGAGATATATGCACTCTCATGTTTATTGCAGAATTATTCACAATAGCCAAGATATGGAAACAACCCAAATGCCCATCAACAGATGAATGGATAAAAAAGATGTTTTATACAGTCATCCCTCTATATCTGTGGGGCATTGGTTCCAGGACCCCCAAGGATACCAAAAACCAGGAATGCTCAAGTCTCTTAGTTAGCCCTCCATAGCCACAGGTTCCACATCTGCAGATTCAACCAACTGGGATCATATACATGGTACACCACCCCGTGGTTGTTTGAATCCACAGATGTGGAACCTGCAGATACAAGAGGGCCAACAGTACATACACAATAGAATATTATTCAGCTATGAGAAAGGAAGGTATCTTCCTTCCACTCTTTCTCTCTTTTCCAAACCTTTTGGCTGGACAAGAGAGTAGAGCTTCCAAGTGTGGACTTTGGAAATGGACTGCCTGGTTTGAATACAAGCTGTTCCACTTACAAGCCATAAGATCTTGGGCAAGTCACTTAACCTCTCATGCCTGTTTCCTCAACTGAAAAATGGGGATAATATTAATACTTACCTTGTGTTATTGTGAAGAGTCAATAAGTTAAACACATAGTATGTGCTTTATAATTGTTAGCTAATATTATTTCCATTGTATTAATATTTCTGGAACACTTCTATAATAAACAAAACCCCCTTGTTATACCCTTTACATCTTGTACTCAACTCAAACTTAGATTTTCTTTGAGGACAACTTAAGCAACTTGAATGAAGGTGGCTCTATGTTCCAAGTTTAGCTTACTCCAGTTCTAGGAGAAGGCATCAAAAGCAGAGTCACTTTCAACCTAGTACTCTTGCACTATAGGCAAAAACTTTGCATTTAAAATGTCTATCTCCCTCCCTACCATTCATGCTTCCAATTTTATTGAGACTTTGACAACTGGGTCATGGTTTTCCCCTTCCTCATGTCATCATACTGGCTAATTTCAGTGTCCATGCAGAAGACTCATCCAGCGCTCCAGCTTCCCAGTAATGGATCTCTTTATTCTGATGATATTCACCTTCTCAACACTTCAGCCCCACCATAGGCTTTGTTATCACCCAGATCTGCTCTATCTCAGAAATTGTATACTTGAATATTATAATCTTTGACCATAATGATGATCAGTGGGAAATGCCAAAAGAGCAACTACTCTATCTAGACTGCAAATTAAATTCTTGACAATAGACTTGGGTCTTTCGCTTGCTCATTTCCCTTCCCCACAAATCACATAACAGGAATTTAAGATCTTGTTTGATTAACTTATTGGTGGATAGCTTTCCCAAGCATACTGGCATAAACTGGTAACTATTCTTTTTCTTAGTGTAATTGGAAATAGAGATTCATATTACACAACAGTTAATATTTAGTAACAGAGACTATTATTCCACATGTGTGTTGGCATAGGCAATGCTTTCTGAAAAAGTGAATTATATTTTCATAGAAATATTCTGATTTCCTTCTTTCCCTCTAGCTGAAGAGTTTCTAGATCAGTTAGATCACTTTCAGATAATTCATATGGCTAGTCACAATTCTGGGAGCAATGTGTTGGAAGGAATGGGAGCAAAAGAGATAATAAGTTTGGAGGCTATTGTAACAGAATGTTCTAGATTAAAGATAAGAAACCTATATATTGTGATGTTATTACACCATCATTTTTCTTTTCAGAAACTGAACTCTAAACCTTCTCCAATTTGTATTTTTTGTTTCTTATAATACATTTTTATTTTATAAAAGCAATACAGTGGGCTGGCCTGGTGGTGTAGTGGTTAAGTTCACACACTCTGCTTCAGTGGGCTGGGGTTCATGGGTTCAGATCCTGGGTGTGGACCTATACACCGCTCATCAAGCCATGCTGTGGTAGCACCCCACATACAATAGAGGGGAAACTGGCACAGATGTCAGCTCAGGGATGATCTTACTTAAGCAAAAAGAGGAAGATAGGCAACAGATGCTAGCTCAGGACCAATCTTCCTCACTAAGAAAAAAAAAAAAGCAATACAGGATTATTGTAAAATTATTTGAAAAAAAGAAAAGGAATAAGGAGAAAATAAATACCACCTGTAATTCTCCATCCTATTATAAGAAGATAAAAGCCTGCCAGACCTTTTGCTGGGTATACTACATACGTAATATATGCAGATCTACACTTTCTCTTTTATAAACAAGGAATCATCAATACTGTGTATAATATTTTGTGATCTTTTTTCTACTTAATAATATGTATATTTCATGCTTTCCCATATTAGTAAGTATACCACTGCAGCATTGTTTTTAATGAGTGTGCTGTATTCTACTGAAAAGATGGGCAATATACTTTATTTAACCAAACTACTATTGTTAAACATTTATATTGTTTCAACAATGCTGTAATGAAGTCTGCATGCTTCTTTAAGTATTTCCTTGGGCTACGTTCTTAAAAGTTAATTCCTAGGCAAAATTTATATACTTTATAATATTTTCTTTTAAACATTACACAAAAAATACGTTAGTTGTAAAAAAAAATCCAATTCAGTAATATACAGATTCAAGTGTATATTTGTCTAGTCACATTCCCCATTTCAAGTGTTGTTCGAGTGAAATTTTGCAAAGATAATTAATATTTTCCTTAGAATAATTCCTAGGTGTCGTGTTGGTGGCTCTCAGGATGTGCACTGACATACACTGCCACGTTGTCCTCCAGGAAAGATGTATGCTCCTTCCAGCTTTATATGAGACGCCCATTTTCTCCTGAGGTAGTTCAGTACCAGATATTATAATTTAAAAAAAAAACCTTTGCCAATTTGTTAAGCGAAAAATTGTAACTTTTTTTTTTCTAAAGTTTTCATTTTTTTCCTTTTTCTCCCCAAAGCCCCCCAGTACATAGTTGTATATCCTTAGTTGTGGGTCCTTCTAGTTGTGGCATGCGGGACGCTGCCTCAGCGTGGCTCGATGAGCGGTGCCATGTCCGCACCCAGGACTCGAACCGACGAAACACTGGGCCGCCTGCAGCGGAGCGCGCGGACTTAACCACTCGGCCACAGGGCCAGCCCCTGTAACTCTTTTTAAAAAAATTTGCACTTTTGATTCATGGTGATGTGAAGTGCCTTAGAAATTATTGGATTTATTTCATTTCTGGCAAATTGTTCATACGCTTGGTTTGTTTTTCTATTGAGTCATGCTTCAGAGACTGGCTAGTTCTTCAGCAAACTCACTTCACTTTTCTGCTAAGCACACAGCTAGACTACATTTCTAAGCATCCTATGCAGTTATCTATGGCTGCCTGACCAAATGCTAGTTCAGACTCTAATAAACCTCTGTAGGTCACAAGTCTGGTACGTCTCACTAGGCTAAAATCGAAGTGTCGGCAGGGCTATGTTCCTCTCTACAGGTGCTGAGGGAAAGAGAATCTGTTTCCTTTCTCGTTCAGATTGTTGGCAGAATTCATTTCCTTGTGGCTGTAGGACTGAAGTCCTCTTTTTTGTTGGCTCTCAGGTGAGGGCTGCTCCTAACTTCTAGAGGCCACCAACATTCCTTCACTTGTGGCCTCTCCTTGTCCACCTTTGAAGTCAAAAATAGGAGCCCCACTCATCCTACAAATTTTCCTACTGCATCTCTCTGACTGACACTTCTGCCTTCCTCTTCCACTTTACTGGCCCAGATGATCACATTGGTCTCTCCTGGATGGTCTAGGATAATCTCTCTATTTTAAGGTCAACTGATTAGAGACCTTCATTCTATCTGCAACCTTGATTTCCTTTTACCATGTAAGGTAATATATTCACAGGCATAAACCCAGGGGCTGAAGATAATGGGGCCAAAATCCTGCTGACCACACATTTTCTTTCCTTCTAGAATATGATGTTTAGGACAGATATGTTCATCTTTGCATCCCCTTTGTTTAGACCAGTGGTGGGCACAGCTATGTAAATAAGAGTTTCCTGATGAATACATAAAGAAAATTTTCATCAAATAACTTGATTAAACTGTATCACTAAACCTCCATTCCAATATCCTCATATTTAGTGCCTGTTCCATGTGGCTTTAAATATTTCTGAGAAGATTTTGGCATAAACAAAGAAATAAATATTTCAAAAACATAGCATTAACCTTTGTATAATACCATTTTCCTTTTCTTTATGTGTTATTTTCTACACTTATTATATTCTTAGTAATGCCTTTTATTTCCTTTCTGCAAGCCTTCTGTGGACATGGAAAATACCACCAGTACCAATCAGAAACTGAGGTACAAAATATTTAAGTGAAATTCTCAAAGATAAGCGTCTAGTATAGATAGGCCTATAATGACTGCACAATTAATTTTTCATGGGCATCACGGAACCAAACAATCTCTTCTTTTTTTGTTGTTGTGGTAAAACATACATACATATAAGGCATAAAATATGCCATTTTACCAATTTTTCAATAATTCAGTGGCATTAGTTATATTCATACTGTTCGGTAGTCACCATCACTACGTATTTGCAAAATAGATATTTTTTGTCATCCCACCCACAAACAATCTTTTTTTAAAAAGCTCTTTAATTGACTAATTTCAATCTTCAATAATTTTCTGAAATTTAAATATCCTACTTTCAAGAAAAACACTACTATTTTGTTATTAATTCAAAATAATCTTATCATCAGTAATTTAAACATTGAGATGATAAAATATATCTTTTTTAACAAATTTTTCAGATTTCTCTGTACCCCAGCTGATTTTTTTGTGTTAATTTTCTTAAATAGAAAAATAATATTTCTCCAGGAAAATATTTACAAACAACTTTTTTTTTTGCTAAACAAACAAAACAGGATATAGTATCTGTAAGCCTTTTTAATTTAGTCTAAAACTAATGACCAGAGTACTTTTTTAAAAAACTCGTTTGGTAAGTAGATTTAGAATACATTTGCATGGCTATCCCCCACAATATAAGTACAAGCAATGTTAATTTCAATATAACCTCATTTGCTGAAGAACAAATTTCAGTGAAAGTGTGTTCTACTCACATGACATTTAGTGGGGCTAAATTAAAAATTGCCATAAGAATCTCATTATAAGCTTGTCTTTCCCATGTGGAGGCCCCATGATCTTCTCCAAGAAGATCTTTGTGAACTGATAAGAAATGCTAATTATACATTATTACTGTAATAAAGTACTACAATTACTAGTGTAAAACTAACTGGTGGTAGAATGATTGTGCTAATTACAAACAATTGAAACTAGCAAATTATTTCTACCTAATAATTTTAGAATTAAGTAATAAGATCTCCTTTCATTCATTCTTTCCCAGGGAAATTTAACTGTGAGTACTTTTTACACATACGCAACCGTGTGTGAACACATAATCTAAAGAGTAAGAATCTTTGCATTAATTGCAGCTTGTGGGGTTGTAATGTCTTTTTGTGTTTTTATCCTTTTAGAGTGATGTTTTATTGTTTTTATTTTGCTACTTCTTGAAAGCAGGTGGAACTTAGAGAAGTTTCACTTTAGGAAAAGATTATTCCAAGTAGTTTAAGAAAAATAATTTTTTCCATGTGTTTCTAGAATAGATTTGAAACCTGAAAGTCTTCAAATGGCATTATTTTGTAACTTTTCTGTTGTAAAGACTTTTCTTGGGGTTCTGTTCACAAAAATGTTGTCATTCAAAATTTTCATCTTTGGGGCTGGCCGGTGGCGCAGTGGTTAAGTGCGCATGTTCCGCTTCAGAGGCCCAGGGTCCGCCAGTTTGGATCCTGGGTGCGGACATGGCACCACTTGGCACGCCACGCTGTGGTAGGCGTCCCACATATGAAGTAGGGGAAGATGGGCACAGATGTTAGCTGAGGGCCAGTCTTCCTCAGCAAAAAGAGGAGGATTGGCAGCAGTTAGCTCAGGGCTAATCTTCCTTAAAAAGAAAAAAAATTTTTTTACCTTTAAATTTAGTTTCTACAATTTTTGCATATTTCATTAAATTATCTTGGTTTATTTAATTTTTAAGGTAATCTTTGAATGATATTATTGTGATCGTTATAATCTAATTCAAATGAGGTGCAATACTAAAAGTTTTAAGCATTATTTTTATTGCAAGTCTGTTTAGTTTGAACACATTTAAAATATGAATTGACACCTTTTGTAAGAGAGTCTAAATGTTATAAATTCCAGTATGTTAAATATAAGGGAAGTTTAAGTCCCATATAGGATGATTATCAATATTTCTAAATTACAATAACACTATTTTTAATTCAATAATTTGCCAAATTGATTAAGGTTAAAAAAAATATCTGAGAGGGCTGGCTCCGTGGCCGAGTGGTTAAGTTCGCGCGCTCCGCTGCAGGCGGCCCAGTGTTTCGTTGGTTCGAATCCTGGGCGTGGACATGGCACTGCTCGTCAAGCCACGCTGAGGCAGCGTCCCACATGCCACAACTAGAAGGACCCACAACGAAGAATATACAACTATGTACCGGAAGGCTTTGGGGAGAAAAAGGAAAAAGAATAAAAAAAATCTTTAAAAAAAAAAAATCTGAGAAGACTCGAGAAGAAAAAATGCATTTCTCTTCACAAAGAGATTTTGACTCCATATTCTAAATGGGTTATAAAATTTTTTTTTAAAGATTTTATTTTTCCTTTTTCTCCCCAAAGCCCCCCAGTACATAGTTGTGTATTTTTAGTTGTGGATCCTTCTAATTGTGGCATGTAGGACGCCACCTCAGCATGGCCTGATGAGCGGTGCCATGTCCGCATCCAGGATCCGAACCAATGTAACCCTGGACCACTGAAGAGGAGTGCGCAAACTCAACCACTCCGCCACAGGGCCGGCCCCAAAATGAGTTATAAATTTATTTTAGCAAATTAAGTTCTACTATCTGTTACACTCGGGTAATAGTTCCATTTAATTTGTTTCATTTGAGTGCACTGTAGTTTTAGTTTACTTCCTGATGGCTCTTGAAACAACATATTAGTTGATTCATTTGAATGAGTCTAATTAAAAGACTGTGATTGAAAAATGAAAGTGAGAGAGTCTTTTTTGTAATTTGTAGACTTCTTAATGTCAGAATTTGCTGTGGAAGGATGTGGTTTGTGTAAGGAACACTTAACATGGAACCTAGCAGGGGAATAAAAGTAGTTTTACCTGCAACAAAAATGTACTAATTTATTTGTCTGACTAAAAAATGACTGACAGCTTCCCATTACAGTTGCCCATCACAGTGTACAATTCAAGGATCTGCAGATATTTGGCATAGGTAAGTTTGATAAAAGTCTTTTTTTTAATCAACCATGTGCCTACTGAATCTTGTTTTCTCAATGTATTTTCTATCATTAATTTAAGGATATCTTCGTATGAAAAATATTTCAGTCCAATGATGTAATAAAGAATGAAAGAAATAAGCTTAAAAGAAAATGTAAAAATAACTTCTTTCTGATGAGTATTAATGAAGACATCTTAAAGAAACCACAAGGAGACTGGAAGTTGAACTGAATAGAAACTACACACGTTGGGGTGGTGGAGAGAAGGAGAAGAGTCAGTTGCAGGCTAATAGGAAATGTACACTCCAAGAACGATAGAGAATTGGGGTAGGGCGCTCATACTCTCTTACCTACTTCTCAATGCTGTTTTGTGGCACTGCTGTTAATATTCATGCAAATTTTTATTCCTTCCTTAATCTTTACCTGTTAATGGAAGAAATGTTTGTTGCTCTTCAAAATATTGTGGAATTATAAACACGTTGTCTAATTCTGCCTCCTTCCCACTCCATATTTGGGGAGCTAGTATCAAAGCCCTGAGGAAGAAGCCCAGATATCTATTTTCTTTTTAAATTCAACACTGTTGATAGGGATTAGATTTAAAACTGTTTTGAAGGAGACCTCAACATTGTGGAAAGTGGATTAGTGGCAAATCAAATTCATCTGCTAGTTCAGATTACAGGATGTTAAAACTATGAATATTTAATTGTTATCTATAACAAGGTATATGGACATCTAGAAAAAATCTTTGGATATATTGAACAATAAAAAGGTGAAGAGACTTTTGGTTGTCTTTTAAAATAATGGACAAGCTTCATTTCGTAAAGTATGAGATGGAATCTTGTGGAATTAAAGAAGAAAAACTCATTTTATACCAAATCTAGCTACTGTTTGAAATGTAAAGAGGCTCAGTCTCTCCTCAGGCGCCTCCTCAGAGTCCAAGGACGGGATATAAATGGGCGTTCTGGTGGTGGGAGATGATGGATGAGGGTCTCCTCTGGTTGCCAGAGGATCTGTGACCAGCACGAAAACTGCTTGGTTTGGGTTAATTAATTGCAGGAACGGTTTATTCAGATGCAGGGCAAGCACCTTGGCTAAAATCTCAGCATCTGTGTTGATTAAAGATCTGAGGCTGAAGGAAGCACATAGTTGGGGGTCTTAGATGGGTTTGGGAGCCATATGGGCTTCTTTTAATGAGGGAAGCTTCTGTGATCCAAGTCTCAAAGCTATGTTGTTCTACTCAGCATTAATGGAGTACTTCTTGTCCAGCACCGTGGCGCTTCACAATACTGTTAACAAATACCTGTTATTTGTTTCAATAATCTATTCAAGGTCTCACCACTACTTTTCATTTCTTACAGACCTAGTGATAAGAGAACATGGTGCAAAATCTTGCTGGCCTTGTTTAAGTTCAGGGCAGATCCTAAACAAAAATCTGTTTTGAATTCCATTGCCAATGACGTGTCCACTAGGCTATCATGGCACTTTTAAGATGTGAGTTGTAGAAAGTGTATTCTCTGAAATTTTATCTTCAGGATATTATGTCTGTAATTAGCTTTTCTTGGCTTTACCTTCTGTTTTTTATAGCTATGGAAATGGACACAGAGGTTCAACTGAGAAGGGAATTATAATAAAAATGGAAAAATATAAGCCACATCAATAAAATTGAACTTCTTTAGACTGGACAATCCCCTGGGACATTCCTAATTTGATAATATTATGGCTTAATTGCTTACAAAAAGTGTTTGTGGACCTTATCTGAGGATTTTTAAGAATTATGAAGTTATACCACACAAGATCTAAGTCAGATGCAAGTTTAGATGCTCACTTAGGGAAACAAAAGCTTGCGTCCTGAGCAGTACTTGTCCTCAAGTGCTTTGTTCTCTTTACTCGGTTTGATTTCCATAGAGATTTAAGTCAACTACTGGCATTAGAATTTATTTATCTGTGTCACTAGCCTGAATCACCTCTTTATCTTGTTATTTTATTTTTGAACTTTGTTATTATGAAATACAACACAAATACATGAGGGCATATAGTGTCTTTAAGCAGATTTCTATATTTGTTACAATTAATAAACCAATATTCATACAATATTATTAACTAAAGTCCATAGTTAAAACATTAAGATTCACTCTCGGTGTTGTACATTTTATGGGTTTGGAAAAACATATAATGACACGTATTCACCATTACAGTTTCGTAGAGAACAGTTTCCCTTCTCTATAAATCCCCTGTGCTCCTTCCCTTCCCCAACCCCTGGCAGCCACTGATCTTTTTACGGTCTCCATAGTTTTACTTTCTCCAAATGTCAGATAGTTGGAATCATGTAGTATGTAGCATTCCCAGATTGACTTTTTTCACTTGGTAATGTGCATTTAAAGTTTCTTCATGTCTTTTTTTTTTGGTGAGGAAGACTGGCCCTGAGCTAACATCTGTTGCCAATCTTCCTCTTTTTTTTTTTTCTCCCCAAAGCTCCCCAGTATAAAGTTGTATATCTTCGTTGTGGGTTCTTCTAGATCTTCTGTGTGGGACACTGCCTCAGCATGGCCTGATGAGGGGTGCTAGGTCTGTGCCCAGGATCCAAACTGGCAAACCCCAGGCTGCTAAAGCAGAGCAGACGAACTTAACCACTCGGCACGGGGCCAGCTCCTCTCCATGTCTTTTAATGGCTTGATAGCTCATTTCTTTCTGGGCTGAATAATATTCTATTGTACGAATGTACCACAACTTATCAGTTTACCTACTGTAGGACGTGTTGGTTGTTTCCAAGTTTAGGCAATGAACATCTACATGTGGGTTTTTGTGTGAACATAAGCATCAGCTTGTTTGGGTAAATAGCAAGGTGTACAATTGCTGGATCATAGAGTAAGAGAGTTTAGTTTTGTAAGAAACTGCCAAACTATCTTCAAAAGTGGCTGTACCATTTTGCATTCCCACCAGCAATGAAGGAGAGTTCTTATTGCTCCACCAAATGATAATTTTTGGTGTCAGTGTTTTGGATTTTGGCAATTCTGTGTATAGTGGTATCTTGTCATTGTTTTAACTTGCAGTTTTCTAATAACAGATGATGTTGATCATCTTTTCATATGCTTATTTTCCATCTGGATATCTTCTTTGGTGGATGTCTGTTCAGGTCTTTTGCCCAGTTTTTCAGTTGAGTTGTTAGTTTTCTTAGTGTTGAGTTTTAAGAGTTTTTTGTACATTCTGGCTTACAATCCTTTAGTGATCCTCCATGTGTTTTACAAATATTTCCTCCCAGTCTGTGGCTTGTCTCATTGTTCTTTTGACTGTCTTTTGCAGAGCAGAAGTTTTTAATTTTAATGAAGTCCTGCTTGTCAATTATTTCCTTCATCTATCTTGCTTTTGGTGCTATATCTAAAAAGCCCTCATCATACCCAAGGTCATCTAGATTTTCTTCTATGTTATCATCTAGGAGTTTTATGGTTTTGCATTTTATGGTTAGGTTTATGATCCATTTTGAATGGATCTTTGCAAAGGGCATAAGGTCTGTGTCTAGATTCAGTTTTTTGCACATGCATGTCCAGTTGTTCCAGCACCATTTGTTGAAAAAAAGTCTTTTCCCCATTGTATTGCTTTTGCTCCTTTGTCAAAGATCAATTGATTATATTTATGTGGGTCTATTTCTGGACTCTCTATTCTGTCTATTCCTTCACCAATACTACCCTGTGTTGATTACTATAGCGTTATAGTAAGTCTTGAAGTCGAGTAGTGTCAGTCCTCTGCCCTTTTTCTTCTCCTTCAGTGTTGTATTGTGTTGACTGTTCTGGATCTTTTGCCTGTCCAAATAAATGTTAGAACCAGTTTGTGATATCCACAAAATAACTTGCTGAGATTTTGATCCGGATTCATTGAGCTTTTAATTTGCCTTGATGACTAACAATGTTGAGAATCTTTTCATATGTTTACTGCCATTTGCATTTCTCTTTAGTGAAGTGTGTTCAAATATTTTGGCTATATTTTTAATTGAGTTTTTCTTTTCTTATCGTTGTGTTTAGAAAATTCTTTTTCTTTTCTGTCTTGAAGTCCTTTGTTGATATGTGATTTGCACATTTTCCCCCCAGTCTGTACCTGTCTTTTTATTCTCTTAATAGTGTATTTCACAGACCAAAAGTTTTTAATTTTGATGAAGTTTATCAAATATTTCTTAATCAATAGTGCTTCTTGTATCCTATCTCAAAACTCTTTTTCTAACCCAAGGTTGCAATGATTTTCTCCTGTTTACTTCTAAAGGGTTTATAGTTTTATATTTTACATTAAAGTCTGTGATACATTTTGAGTTAATTTTTGTATAAGATATGAGGTATTGGTTGACGTTCTTTTTTTTTGACATATGTATGTTTAGTTAAAAAATGAGCAACATTTCTTGAAAAGACTATTCTTTTTCCATTGAATTGACTTTTCACCTTTGTCAAAAATTGATTGATCATATTTCTATGGTTCTATTTCTGGACATCTTTTCTGTTCCTTTGATCAATGGTCTATCCTTTCACCATTACAATATGGTCTTGGTTACTGCAGGTTTATGTGAAAACTGAAAATTGGGTAGAGTGAGTCTTCCAGCTCTGTTCTTATTTTTCATAATTGTTTTGGTTATTCTGGTTCCTTTGCCTTTCATATAAATTTTTAGAATTAGCTTGGCTATACCTACAGAAAATCCTGCTGGGATTTGTTAAATCTACAGATATGTTTAGGAATCATTTACAAATTAACTGTATTGAGTCATTTAAGTCATGAGCATGATATGTTTTATCAGTTCATGTAGGTATTTGAATCCTTCAATCAGCATCTTGTAGTCCTTAGCATACAGATCCTGTACATCTTAAGATTTTTACTTAAGCATTTAATTTTTAAAGCTATTTTAAATGGTACTGCTTTAAAATTCAGTTTCCAATTTTCTATTGATAATGTATAGACACACTACTGCTTTTTGTAAGTTGATTTGTATATTTTTGTAGATTTGACCTGTATCCTGTGACCTCGATAATTCAGGAGGTTTGAGGTTTTCTGTGTAGACAAACACTTTATTATTTTTATCATTTCTTTCCTTCTTCTGGCTTAGGTTTTAAGCTCTTCTTTTTCTTGTTTCCTAAGATGGGAACTTAGATTATTTATTTTATATCTTTATTCCTTCATAACATATGCATTTAATGGTGTAAATTTCCCTATAAGAATCATGTTGGTGCATCCCACAAATACTGATATGTTGTATTTTTATTTTTATTCACTTTAACATATTTTCTAATATTCTTCAGACTTCCTCTTTGAGTAACAGATTGTTTAGAAATATGTTGCATAATTTTCAAACATTTGGGGGATTTTCCAAATATCTTTCTGTTATTGATTTTTAATTTAATTTTACTATGGTCAGAGAGCATACTTGCTATGTTTTTAATTCCTTTAAATTTGTTAAAGTTTGTTTTATGACAGAAGATATGGTTTATTTTTATATGTTTCATGTGCACTTGAAAAGAATGTTTATTCAGCTGTTATTGGGTCAAGTAGTCTAAAATTTCTAATTAAGTCAATTTGGTTGATGGTGGTTTTCAGGTATTATATGTCCTTACTGATTTCTGTCTAATCATTCCATGGATTACTAAGAGGGGAGTGTTGAAATTTCCCACTTTATAAGTGGAGTTTCCTATTTCTACAGTCACTTCTGTCATTTTTTGCTTTATGTATTTTGAAGATGTTTTGTTAGGTGCATACACATTAATGACAGCTAGGCACTCTTGGTGGATTAACCCTTTTATCATTTTGTAATGTCCCTTCTTATTCCTGATCATTGTCCTTCTTCAGATTTCTATTTTTTCTAGAATGAAGCCAGCAAGAGGTGGAATAGGCATTCTCTACTCTCATCTCACCACAGAACAGCAATTTTGACAGTTACACAGGGGTGAGAGTACCTTTGTTGAGACTCTGAGAGTTCAGTGGAGAGTTCCAGCACACTAAAAATCAAGAGTAGACACAGTGAAAAGAGTAAGAGAAAGAGTTTCACTTTACCTGTATCACTTCTCTCCCAAGGCAGCATGGCTCAGTGGCGGGAGAGACTCCTTCAGCCCATGGTTTCTCCCACAGGGGAAAGTGAGAGTGTGTGAGTGAGTGCCAGGTTTCCCCAACTGTGCAGGATGCTGCCCAAGAGGCCCAATACTTTCTGACTTCACTCAGATTACTGAGGTAATCTGCAAGGTTGAGGGGCTAGGAAAAGCTGGGAGCAAAGTAGCCAGGGCTCAGAACTCACCCAAGAGATACTACTAACCACTTTGCAGTTCTTCTTACTAACCAATTCACAGAATCCATTAGGAAGTTTGCCCGCTATTTATGGGGGATGTCTCACCTGTGGATGCCCTCAACTGCCCCACAGGCACCCTCACCACTCTGTGCATCTCACCTATAGCCTTAATCTCTCCTTTCCTCCCGCCATGTCTGGCTGTCAGAGTGGACTCCTACAGATGGCAAGAGCAAGCCTTTGCAAGCAGCTAGCAAGCAAGTACAGAAAGTCAGTTGACTGAGAGTTGAGGAGAAATCTTGCAGACTTGAGTCTTTCAGTGTACTGCTCTAGGGAAAACAAAAAGGAAGCTCAAAGCACCTGGCCTGGCTTTGCAGGATTAAGAGAAGGCATACAACCTTAAGAATTCTCCCCCTAAGAGGAAACAAGAAGTGTGACGCACTCACATCCATAGAAAAGGTCTGAGAAAGTCTCAGATCTCTAGGTGGACAGACAAGTGAAGGTTTCTCTCTCCAAAAGCCAGTCAGTAAGATTGGAGGAGGTGATTGCTTCTTCAAATGCAAAGACATCAATGCAAGACTTCAAGGAACACAAAAATCAAGGGAACATGACTCTACAAAAGGAACACAATATTTTTCCAGTAAATGACCACGAAGAAATGGAAATCTATGACAAATTGTTTTAAGGAAGCTCAGCAAGCTACAGGAGAATACAGGTGAACAACTCAATGAAATCAGGAAAACAATACATGAACAAAATGAGAGATTAAACAGAGAGCTATAAATCATTAAAAAAAGAAGAAACAGAAATTCTGAAGCTGAAGAACTCAAGAAATGAAATGAAAAATGCAATAGAGAACTTCAACATCAGATGTGATCAGCAGAAGGAAGAATCTGTGAACTTGAAGACAAGTCATTTGAAATTACCCAGTCAGCATACTCTGACACCAGAGAAATGCATAGTATCATAAGAGACTACTATGAGCAATTATGTGCCAACAAGTTGGATAACCTAGAAGAAATGGATAAATTCCTAGACACATACAACCCACCAAGACTGAATCATGAAGAAATAGAAAATATGAATAGATCTATAAGTGGTAAGAAATTGAATCAGTAATAAAAAATCTCCCAACAACGAAAAGCCCAGATGTGGATGGCTTTACTGGTGAATTCTACCAAACATTTAAAGAAACATGAATACCAATCCTTCTCAAACTTATCCAAAATATTGAAGAGGAGGGAACATTTCCAAACTCATTTTACAAGGCCAGCATTACCCTGATACCAAACCCAGACAAGCACACTACAAGAAAAGATAGCTATAGACCACTATCTCTAATGAACATAGATGCAAAAATCCTCAGCAAAATACCTGCAAACTGAATTCAACAGTACATTAAAAGGATCATACACCATGAAGTGGAGTTTATCTCTAGAATACAAGGATGGTCCAACATACACATCAATAAATGTGATACACCACATTAACAGAATGAAGGATATAGAAATCATATGACCATCTCAATTGATGCAAAAAAAGCATTGGACAACATTCAACATCCTTTCATGATAAAAACTCTTAACAAATTAGGTGTAGAAGGAATGTATTTCAATATAATAAAGGCCATATATGAGAAGCCCACAGCTAACATCGTGTTCAATGGTGAAAAGTTGAAAACTTTTCCTCTAAGACTAGGAACAAGACAAGTGTGTCCACACTTGTCCATTCCATTCAACACAATATTAGAAGTCCTAACCAGAGCAATTTAGGCAAGAAAAGGAAATAAAAGGAATCCAAATAGGAAAAGAAGAAGTAAAATTGTCTCTGTTTGCAGATGTCATGGCCTTATATAGAGAAAATTCTAAAGAATCCACCAAAAAAATAAAACTGATAAATTAGTTCAGTAAAGTTGCAGGATATAAAGTCAACATGCAAATTTCAGTTGTGTTTCTATACACTAACAATGAACTATCTGAAAGAAAAATTAAGAAAACAATCCCATTTACAATAGCATCAAAACAATAAATACTTAGGAATAAATTTAACCAAGGTGGTGAAAGACCTATACACTGAAAACTATACGATATTAACAATAGAAATTGGAGGGGCTGGCTGGTGGCGCAGCAGTTAAGTGAGCACGTTCTGCTTTGGTGGCCCAGGGTTCGCCAGTTCGGATCCCTGGTGTGGACATGGCACCGCTTGGCAGGCCATGCTGTGGTGGGCATCCCACATATAAAGTAGAGGAGGATGGGCATGGATGTTGGCTCAGCGTCAGTCTTCCTCAGCAAAAAGAGGAGGATTGGCAGCAGTTAGCTCAGGGCTAATCTTCCTCAAAAAAGAAAAAAGAAAGAAAGAAATTGGAGAAGATACAAATAAATAGAAAGATATTCCATGCTCATGGATTGGAAGAATTATATTGTTAAAATGTCTGTACTACCCAAAGTAATCTACAGATTCAAAGCAATCACTATCAAAATTCCAAAAGCATTTTTTATAGACATAGAAAAAACAATTCTAAAATTTGTATGGAACCACAAAAGATCCTGAATAGCCAAATCAATCTTGAGTAAGAAGAACAACACTAGGGGCAACACGCTTCCTGATTTCAAACTACACTACGAAGTTATAGTAATCAAAATAGTATGTACTGGTATAAAAATAGACACATAGACCAATGAAACAGAATAGGTATTCCAGAAATAAACCCACACACATAAGGTCAACTAATCTTTGGTAAGGGTGCCAAGAACACTCCAGAGGGAAAGAATAGTCTCTTCAGTGATGATGTTGGAAAAACTGTATATCTACAGAGAAATGAATGAAAGTGGACCCTTATGTTATATCACCTACAAAATTAACTCAAAATGGATTAAAGACTTAAATGCAATATCTGAGACTGTGAAACTCCTAGAAGAAAAAAATAGAGAAAAATCTCCTTGACATTGTTCTTGGAAATGAGCTTTTGGGTGTGACACTAAAACATAGGCAACAAAAGCAAAAATAAACAAATGGGACTACATCAAATTAAAAAGCTTCTGCATAGGAAAAGAAACAGTCAACAAAATGAGAAGGCAGCCTACAGAATGGGAGAAAATATTTGCATACCATATATCTGACAAGGGGTTAATATCTAAAATATATAAAGGACACATATAACTCACTAGCCAAAAAAAGAAAACAAAAACCCTAACAAATAATCCAATTAAAAAATGACCAAAGGACCTGAATAGACATTTTTCCAAAGAAGACATACAACAGGTACATGACAAAGTGCTCAACATCCGTAATCATCAGGGAAATGTAAATCAAAACTGCAATGAGTTACTACCTCACACCCGTTAGGATCGCTATCACCAAAAAGAGAATACATAACAAATAGCAATGAGGATATGGAGAAGAGGAAACCCTTGTGCCCTGTTGGTGGAAATGTAAATTGGTGCAGCCAGTATGGAAAAACAGTATGGACATCCCTCAAAAAATCAGAAATAGAACCAGCAGATGATCCAGCATTCCCACTTCTGGGTATACATCCAAAAAAATCAAAATCGTGGTCTTGAAAAGATATCTGCACTCCCATGTTCAATGCAGCGTTATTTACAATAGTCAAGCTATGGAAATAACTGAAGTGATCATGGATGGGTGAATGGATAAAGAAGATGTGTGAAAGAGATATAAATGTAGTGGAATATTATTCAGCCATAAAAAGAAGGAAATCCTGCCATTTGCAACAACATGGAAGAGGCTTGAGGGCAAATACTAGAAAGACAAATACTGTATGATATCACTTTATATGTGGAATAAAAAAAAAAAAGAGTGAAACATAGAAACAGGGAGTACTATAATGGTGGTGGCCAGGGGCTAAGGGATGGAGGAAATGAGGAGATGTTGGTGAAAGGGTGCAAACTTTCACTTATAAGATGAATAAGTTCTGAGGCTCTAATGTACAGCATGGTGACTATAATTAACAATTCTGGATTGCATACTTGAAATTTGTTAAGAGAACAAATATTAAGTATCCCCACCATACACACACTCAAAGGTAACTATGAGAGGTGATGGATATGTTAATTAACCTGATATGGCAAATAATTCACAATGTATACGTGTATCAAATCATCACGTTGTACACTTTAAATGTATACAATTTGATTTGTCAATTATACCTCAATAAAGCTCAGGGGGAAAAAAAAGTTCTACTTTTTCTGATATTAATATGACCGTTCCAGCTTGTTTTGGTTGGTGATTGCGTAGTATATTTTTTCCTTCATTTAACACTTAGCCTATCTACATGTTTTTATGTAAAATGGGTTTCTTGTAGAATAAGAATCGATCTAAATGTATTAGATTATTTAATGCCCTAATTATTCATCATATTGCCTGCACTCACAAATACACATATATACACACACATTCAAGTTTTGTTTCTAAAGAAAAAGTGAGAGTGGATGTTTGGACAAACAACTAGCTCTCTCTGCTTTAATATATCTTCGGTATTTGTAGCTGTCTTTACCTACACAAGGAAGACATATGTAACCATTCTTTCCCTTTTGGAAAAATTAAGTAATCAACTTCTGTGATCACTTTACATGACATTTAAAGCAGCTTGTTAATGTTGTTATTCTTCTTGTTCAAGTTATTCAACAGGCATTGAATATAGAACCACGTCATTCCTATGAAAGTGTAGAACGATAATTTTGTCTTTGTTCAAAATAATAATCTTACTTTGTCAGAGGGTTTTAATGTTTCAGATTTCTTAGCAATCTTTTGTTTTCAGCAAAACATGGACTCTTTCTGTTTTCAGAATGCATTTTTCTTCAAAACAAAGTAAAGGAATTGGAGTGTCAGCCATCTTAAGTTCCCTGATGAAAACAAACTATTTTATTATATTTTTTTAAAACCTAAAGAATGCAAATATTCCTTTAATATAATATGCTGCTATCCAAATGCATGTTTATTACATTTAAATATAGATAGATAAAGATAAAGATAGATATACTGTATCTTACTGTCAAACTGAATTCGACTTGGTGAAATGAAAAGCAGTAAATCTAAAAATTATGTATCAGCATATGTGATGTTTATTCCTTCTATTTAGTTATATCTCTCTAGGCTGAAGCACCCAAAATGGAAAATTATATTCAGAAAAAAATCACTTAGCTCGTTAATAGAACAAATCATTATAAAAAATTTTCCTTATTTTCACCTTAGGCCCTTTTGCTTTTTGATTGTTGTTGTACATTGAGCTATACCTGAACATTGATTTAATTTTTCCCCCAATTTAGAAATTAATCTAATTTAAAGTCCATTAATATTTGAAGCTATCCATTGTCGTGTTCTTTTTGTACATTTTAATTTAACATGATTTTTAAATGTTTTCCTAGTTTTGAAAATTATATATCATACTTATTCTTAGAAAATTAAAAAATTACTTCCTAACATACATTCATGCATCTTAAACATAAATGTACTTCTTAAAAGTAAAGAAAAATATTTGGCTAATAACACAGATTTACACATTACCTAAACCTGCTCCAAACAAACATAAATATGAACTGGGTACATGTCTTTAGAGAGAAGGAAAAATTCACGATAAGATGGTAAGAAATAAATTCAAAACACTCATTTCCCCAACTCACAGATTATTACCAAAATCAACATGTATAAACAAATCCTTGTTTCCATTTTAAACTATGCTATTTTAAATATTTCTTCATTCATAGAGAGAAAATTTACAAAATTAAGATATAGCATGTAAATCTGAACGGAGTATGCTGCTCTAAAGATGTGGAATGATTATTTAAAGGTGAGTACAGTGCTTAAAATTTCATAACCTGGAACAAGAGATAAACAAAAAGATAAGTGGTTGACAGAGGACCACTTACAGCTGTGGCCTCAGCCTACTAATATTATTTTCAGTTAATAAAATTTAGACAGAAGCAGAAATTTTTAATTTAGGGCATAGAAACAAATCAAATGGCACAAAACAAATGTCATATAAAACAATTATTGAATGCCATAAGCAAGCAAAAGGTTTATGGGTCTCAGAATTGACTCTGACCTAAATAAACACAGGAGAATATACAAAAGGAAAGTCAAGGAGAAAATGATCAGGGTATGATCGTTATAAAAGAAAGGCCAGCTTTTAAATAAGTGCCATATCATGAAGTAATTTCAAACATTTTACAAACATTTAATTAATAATATTCCTAGCATAACAATAAGCCTATAATGACTACCTCTTACACACTATTTATTATTCTGTTTGGATTAGCCAATAATTACAGGAGGGAAAATTTCACCCAATACGTTATAGCTGTCCAACTGAAATGAAATAAAGATGCTATTAAAGACCTGCTTCTGGAAAATGCCAAAGCCAAGATTGTCTACACAAATCTTGAAATATCACATGGTTGTCTGTAATTTTGCACATGTACAGCAGAGGGCACTAATATAATTATAGTAGTTGGACCTGATGGGAGTAATTATCTGCGACTCTAGGATTCACCGGAAGTAGTAAACTAGAAAGTCTTTCTCATCTTCATCAATGAATAGTTTCCTCCTATCTAAATAGGGAAATTCCTTGCATGAAATTTACTTAATTTTTATAGCTAAAGGGCCATAATAATAGAAAGTTAATGTTGATTATTCCCTAAGAAATCAACAACACAACGAGTGATCTTTGAACATCATAAACCAACTTCCTCAGAAGACCAATAACACTCTATCAACCTCCCCCCCACCTTCTCTTGCTTTCACGTAGCTAAACTCACCTAACTACATCTTCTCCCAAAACACCGTCCCAGAAATCCAAAAGTGGAAAAACTTTTGGCTATGTTAGCAGCTTTTTATGACACAGTTGAAGCATCGTCTGATCGTAATGATCTCCACAAGGTGATGGAAACTTTGAGACAAGTGGAAAGACCAACAATTAACTGCTATGAAAGAATGAGAAAGTTAACCGAAATCATACTCAAATATGTTGTTTCATCACAAAGAGGGAGAACAGATGGTCAAACTGTTTTGTGGTCCTTATTTTCTCAGTAAAATTAATAGAATAATTGCTACCCTTAGCAAAGCATACAGTATGTATAGTAGAAAAAATAATCACTTGCTTTATGAATTTAACTGTGACAGATGTATAGGCTCTGCTTTCCAGAACCTGAAAGTCTAGTGGCAGACAGCAAACATATTAACATATAAATTAAATAAAATGTGGGAAGTCCTGTGGGAACATAGAAAAGGGTATGACTCTGGGAGTTTCTAGGAGCCAGGAAAGGGCTGCAGAGACAATGACATTTAAATTGGGCTTTGGAGGATGGGTAGGCATTTATTGCTTAAAGAAGTGGTAGAACAATCTTCCAGGAGGATAGGAACTACTCGTGCCAAAGCTTGCAGGCATGAAAGGCTAATCACAAAATAAATACATCTCCAGCATTCAAGGGAACATCCAACTGGAAGCCACAATTCTGTATTAGATAGAAAGTAATTTTATTATGCTATTAAGTAATTCACAGTGGACGCTTAAGAAATTTAAGAGAAGAGTTAGCTTTGAATTGCAACAGAAGAGTTCGTTAGTCACAAGGTCTTTAATTGTAAATATGTGGGAGTAGGGAGAGGCTATGGGTTTCAGTACCCACTTTTTTTACTACGGTGTTTTCCTATTTTAAGAAGTTGATAGGAGTCAGGAATTTGGTAGCTTATTTCTTAAAGCTTGTGGCTCTCAATTCTAGAAACTTCTGATTACTAGCATGATTTTCATACCCAGAAATTATAAAGACAATATATTTTCTTCTGTTTGTTTGTTCTTCTGGCCACTGTATTAGTGTCAAAAACTTAGTTATGGGCAGAGTTATGTTGTCAGAAGTAAGTGTCCTCAGAGGGTGCAAATGAGGATTATTTTGAGATCAAAACTCACCACAGAGCAAGTTATCT
Source organism: Equus caballus (assembly GCF_041296265.1). NCBI lineage: Eukaryota > Metazoa > Chordata > Mammalia > Perissodactyla > Equidae > Equus > Equus caballus. The sequence continues at coordinate 49,868,973 of NC_091706.1, forward strand.
ATATGGTTATGGCCTGTGAATTTTTAAAGGTTAATTCGAGACCTGAAAAATAGTTTGTTGTCTTCAAAATACAAAAAGAAAATGGGAAAATAAGAATTTAAATATGTCTAAGTGTCTACAAAGGTTATACTACCAAAACTAATACTCAGCTTCATCTCAACTCAACCCTTTCCTAGCTATATAAAACATTTAATGTGGGATATGGATGCATTTTACGTGTTTGATGTGATTTTGAGTAAGGCCTCCAAAAATAAAAATGTTCAGAGACTTCAAGCTTTCAAATATCTCTGCTCAGCTCACCTGGTGCGTTGCATCCGTATTATTTTATATGTGTATACTGCTCCAAGAATCTCTGATAACAAGAATCTACAGCACCTATTTCCAGGGGGACAGCAGATGGATGGAGTTGTGAAAAACACAGCCCTCCATTCCTGCTCCTAAACCCATTCTATTTTTGTTACTGGGGGCTGGTTAATAGCAACTCAGTTCCCCACGACACTGCTTAGCCCAGGAATCATGTTGCCTGATTCTTCTGGCTCTGGATAGTCAAAGAACTAAAATATGTGCATGAGCTATATTTAAGTTTGTAGATAAATTGAAAATTCTCAGATAGGGGATACATACCATCTTGTTGCCAGCTTACAACATGTTACTTATCAGAGGTTTCTTTGATGTCGGTTATCTAAAACTTGGAATTGATTTTTGACCAGAAACATGTTACAAATGATTGGTCGTATTTGAGATTAGCCCAGTAAAGTCTCATAGATACATAATATAACAGATTTATTTTAACAACTTCAACATTGTTTAAAATATAGTTTCTCCCAAAATAGTTAAAAGCAGAGACTCAAACATCTAATTTTACACCAATGTTTATAGCAGCATTATTCACAGTAGCCAAAAGGTGGAAACAGCTCAAATTTCCATCAAAAGGTGAATGGATAGACAAAATATAGTATATACATACAGTGGCATATTGTTCAGCCTTAAAAAGGATTCAAATTCTGATATATGCTATACAATGAATGAACTCTGAAAACATTATGCTAAGTAAAATAAATGAGAAACAAAAGGACAAATATTGTATGATTCCATTATATGAGGTACGTAGAAGGGAAAAATTCAAAAGACAGAAAGTAGAAAGAGGGGCTGGGAGAAGGGGCAGAGGGGGTATTGTTTAGAGGGTACGGAGTTTCTGTTTGGGATGATAAAAACGTTCTGGAAAAGATAGTGGTAATGGTTGCACAACATTGTGAATGTACTTAATGCCACTGACTTGTATACCTAAAAATGGATAAAATGGTAGATTTTATGTTATGTATATTTTACTACAATAAAAAATATATATAGTTTCTACAAATTGAATTCATTCTTCAGCTCCGTCTCAAGACCAGGAACCTAGCTTCTCAAATGCAGGACAGGGAAAGAGAATAGATGTACCCAGCAACTGGAGCGAGAGTAGGTTTGGTGTAAAATAGAAGAGTTTCATACTTGTTTATTTCTCTGTGTTTGACGAAAATGTAATAATGTACGACAACAGAACCAGAGTCCATGCTTTTATAAGTATGGCATCCGTAGTCATGCCCCATCCTAGGCCACCAGTCTTCTTTCCCATTTCCCTCCCTCCCTCTGTTTCAGTCTTGGGCATCACTGACTTTGCAGGAGAGTGGGTGAAGTGGGACAAGTAGAAGGAATAGAGTAGCAGGAAAGCAAACCCCTGGCCAGGATCACATGTAAGCTGTGCATTTGTAAGTCAGGACTGCCCCTGCTTTTGTTGTTTATTTCAAGTCGAAAAGGTGGAGGCAAAATCATGCAACAGTGTGAATTAGAAGCATTGTGAGTAAGACCTATTTGACAGTGTATCCTTGATAGTGTTAGTTGCCAACCGTGGCAGATACTTCAGGCTGTCTTGCTAAGAGTGTCTTGCTATCTACTCTCCTCATCTTCCTTATTAAGAGAGCTCTGATTTTTGTTTGAGGTGGTAATGTGCTCAGTTAAAAGACTTGTTTTTCAAACTCTCTTTCACCTAGGAGTGGCCAGGTGACAGGGTCTGGCCACTGAGCTGTAAGTGGAAATCTACCAGGAAATTTTGAGAAAGTTTTTGCTTTATGATGTAGGTGCATCCTTTTCCTCCTCCCTTCTTTGTCCAGCCAGATGTGGGCACGTAATCCCAGAGGCTTTAACAACAATCTTGTTTTCATGAAGATGAAAGTCATTTTCTAGTTCAACAGAGTAGGAATTTAGAAGAGGCAGGGTCCTTGATGATGTTGAGCAGGTGGATTCCCTAAGTCTGGGTTCTTGTTAGGTGAGAAGATAACTACCTATGTGTTAAAGCTACTAATAGTTAGATGTGGACATGCATCTACTGGGGAAGGGAACAAATTCCAGATGGGAAGAACAGAAAACTCAGAGATCAGAAGTAGTGAGTCTGTGAGGTGGAAGGTAGGGATGGAAAATATGTGGTTATTTTGGTTGGAGCATAGAGTATGTAAGAGGAAGTAGAGGGAAATAATTTTAAAAGGCAGTTTTGAGCCAGATAGTAGAAGGCCTGACATAGCGGGTTGAAGCATTCAGATTTTGTTTCTACGAAGGCAAAAAAGAACAACTGAAGGTTTCTGAGTAGCAGTGCCATGCTGAGAGCTACGTTTTGTCGAGCAAAGACTTGCTCTACTAGTTCAGTTGGGTGGGACCAGATATAAGACTATTTTACTCATCTAGGGTAGGATAAATAAAGGCCTCAACCAGGGCAGAGACAGTAGCAATGGATGGGAAGGGTAATGGGAAATAATTCAAAACAAAATAGACAGATACCAATAGGTGAAGTAAATGGGGGTAATCTTGTCTATTTCTGACTTGCATCTCATGATGAATGAATGGAAAATACATGGGCTGACTAGGAACCAGGGTTTCTTTCTGTTGGAATAAAATAGAAAAGGAATATTATAGATGAAGATTTCTTTCTAAAGGCGAAAACACGAATGGACGGCCTGTATATTTCTTCCCCCTGACTTCACAATTTCCTTGGTCAAGATTTTAAAAGTGAATCCTTGGGAACAAAGTCTCCATGAGGTTAGAGACATGGTTCACGGCTGTTTTTCCAGAACATAGAAGAGTGCCTGGCACATAGTAGGCCTTCAATAAGTATTTGTTGAATAAATGAATGAATAGATTATTTATTACCTTTGGAAATGTTTATAAATGCAGTCATTTTAATTTAATAATATGAGAGATTTTTTAGACTGAAAAAGAACGTTAAAGATTCCCTGGTCTAGTCTGCTCATTTTAAAAGAAAAGGAGCCTGATTCACAGAGAAATTATGGTGCCTAGATATAGTTTTGTAAGTGTATGTGTGTTACATTTCTAAGGACCAATAAACCAAAAAAAAGGAAATAATCAATACTTTTATGCAGATTCAGCTGAGGACTTCCTTTAAATAAATAAGTATGATTTCTTGGCTCCTATATGCCTAATACTGTTCAAGATATGGTAAGACATTTAAAAAGAAGACTAAGACCTGATCCTTATCCTCAAGAAATTACAAATTACTTAGGGAGATAAGATTAAGGCATATGAAATATCTAGATACAATCAAGAACTATAATTGGATGGGATTGAATATATGAATTCAGGAAAGGGAGAGATTAATGTGACCTAGAGGCTCTGTTTCTCAAAAAATTTTTAAATATTTGTACGAGAACATAAATGATGCCATTTATCAAATTATCAGCTGGCATGAAGCTGAGCAGAGTAGAATTCAAAATGAATTCAAAACAATGGGGTGAGTCTAACAAGGTGAATTTAAATGATAGCTTAATAATGCTTAATCAGAAGTTAATTATAACTAATACTTACGGAGCATTTACTATGAAACGGGTACTATTTAGCGTTTTACCTTCATTATTTCATTTGATCCACATATTACCCCATGAAGCTTATTTTAATTCTCATTTTAAAGTTAGGTGATATTCCCAAGGTCAAACAATTTGTAAGTGATAAATCCATGCTTCAAATTCAGATCTAAACTCTTATGTACTACTACATTACATTAGCCCCAATAGCTTTAAAATGGATAAACATAAACTTCTATATTTATATATTTAGTATGAAGCACCTCACTAGTTTGGGGTACAAAGAGGATCATTTATCCTTATAATAAGCAAATTAAATATTCAAGACCCTATCAGCTCAATTAACAGGATGTCTGTCTGGTCTCTGTTTGAGGGCTTCCACCTTAAGTCGCCTAGAGTCTAACTCTGATGAAAGAGGCTCATTCTGATTCTAACAGCCAGAGAAGGAGACGACTGGAGAATCTCAGGATTTGAAACGTTCCAGTTTCCAGCTGCCGTTGCTTTTCTTGCAGCCTTCTCTGTGGTTGAGAACTGAGCCTGTGCAGTCTGATGCAGCGTTCCTGTCTAAAGTGGAAATGGCATCCTTGCTGGTACAGCCCCCTGCAAAGGCACAGTCATCCTCTTTACGGGAGGATGACCACACACACTCTAGCTGGATCCTGGGCCAAGAGCAATTTCACTTGAACTTCCAAGTTGACAGCTTTTTGGTTTACATTCAATTGTTCAGCCATTGTCTCAAACACGCCTTCAGGGACAAGAGTCAAGCTGAACTTTCAACTTCAGCCACGTGCCATAGCAGAACTGGCCCCTACTCTGCAAGCACTTTTGCTCTAGTATTGGGCCTGGGGTCACCAGTCCAGACTGTCCCTTCCCTCATGGGCCTTTTCCAACCATCAGACCTCGGTCAAGAACATCTCAATCCACAAGGTCTAAAATAATGTTAAATCTCCAAGGAGAAGAGTCCTTGATGCTTTTGCTTCAGGACACCAGGAGTCTCATGCATATTTACTTAACTCCTACATAACAATGAATTCTACAAATGACATCAGTCGTATACTTGATGGCTCCCAAATGTATATTTCGAGCTCAGAATTTCTCCCAAGAACTTCAAGTTTGCATGTGCATTTGCCTACTCAACATCTTTAACTGGATACCTCCTAGGCATTTCAAATGTAGCAAATCCCAAATGGAACTTTTGGTTCCCTGCTTCTAAACTTGTTCCTCCAATGATCTTTGCCATTTCAGTACCTCCAAATATTCAGAAACTCAAGCCAAAATCCTGACAACCAGACTGGATCCTTCCCTTTTCCTCTTTTCCACGTCTAACCCATCAGCAAATCCTCTTGGCTCCATCTTCATAATACATTGTGAATGCCAACATATCTCACTTTTCTGCCACAAATACCCTGGTTCAAGCCAACATGAGATCTTGCTTGGACTGGTCTTCCCACTTCTATTCCCCTTTTCCTAACACCACAATCTGTTCTCCCCATAGCAAAGCGGTCTTTCATTAATGTGGTGAAATCATATCGCTCCTCTGCTTAAAATCCTTCTGTAGTTTCCTTTTTGTCTTAGAGTAAAATCCAAACTCCTTCCTTCATCTTACACCACATTTTCCTTCACTCTCTCCAGTCCTACTTGCCTTCTCTCTGGTTTTAGAACACAGGAGGCAATTTTGCATTTCAGGGCTTTTGCATTGCCATTCACACTCCACACTTTCTGAATGGTTAGTTCCTTTTCATCTTTCAGGCTTCAGCTTAAATTCAACCTCTTCAGAGAGGCCCCTCTCCCGCTTTTTTTTTGTTGAGGAAGATTTACTCTGAGCTAACATCTGTGCCAATCTTCCTCTATTTTGTATGTGAGTTGCTACCACAGCATGGCCACTGATGAGTGTTATAGGTCCATGCCCAGGAACTGAACCTGGGCTGCTGAATCAGAGCATGCCTAATTTAACCACTAGGCCACAGGGTGGCCCCTGAGAGACGCTTTTCTTAATAAACCTAACAAAAATAGTCCCTATCTAGATACTCTCTATCTTATCACTCTTTCTTTTCCAGCACTTATCACGCTTTCTATCTTGTTTTTTCAAGAAGTTGTGTACTCCTTTGTCAATTGCCTTCCCCCATTTGAGTTCCATGAAGACAGGGACTGGTTTGCCTTTTCCCTTCTGTATGTGCAGTGCTAAGATTCTAGCACATAGTAGGTACTCCACATAGAATCTGACTCACTGACTAAGTGAATAATTGTGAGATGTCTCTTGCATTCCAGAAGGAATGCCTGGCATGTTTCTTAACAGCCTATCTCAGTGACTGTTAATCCTTGTTTCATGTTAGACTCACTTGGGGAATTTTTTAAAAAATAACACCACTTGAGTCCCATACTACATCCATTAAATCAGAATCTCTGTAGATGGGACGCAGGTATCATTATTTGAAAAGCTCCTTTAGTTCATTCCGATCCACAACCAGCATGGGAAAACCACAGGTAATTATCATTCCCTTTTCTTTAAACTCCAAATCAGCTCCTTTGTTATTTCATTTGCATCTTTTGGTATGATTCTGTTTCAAATGATTTCTCCAAGAAATGCTTCTAGAGAGATCAGGGTCCCTTTGTGGTCTTTACCAGATGCTTTGTAAAAACCACTTCAAATTTGGAATTTATCTGTGGATCACAAAACTTGTTCCCGACTATGTGGATGCTTTTATCAACTTGGGAATCAGCTTCTTTGGGGTTCCAGGATAACAGACATTTCCTAGGAAATAGTTTGCATGGATATGTCATTGCTCACAACCTACAAAGCACTGCCGTATTTGGATTCCACTCACGAGCTTTTGCTTTTTTTCATACTTTTCTTGTCGTCTGATAGTCTCCCAGATATGCTCATGGTGTGCTTCCCACTCAGTCGAAGTAACTGTCATTTGCTCAGATGTTCCTCATGAGAAATGCTTTCCCTGATTGCTCTACCTGCAATGGCACCCAACCACTGCAATCACTCACTATTCCCTTCCTTTGCTTTATTTTTATTTACATAACTTTTCACTAATTAGCAAGTATATTTTCTTGTTTGTGACGTGTTTTGTCCTACTAGAATATGAACTCCATAAAAGCAGGGACTGCTGTATTGCTATCAGTGTTCAGTAAATATTGTTGAAAGAATGAAGGAATGAGTGAACAGTGTTCTGACAAGGGGTCCCAGAATTGACTGTATTTTCTCCTTTTCTTATTTCTTTTATTCCTATGGAATCTTGCTACATGAGGAAGCATCATTAGGAATAAGAAATGTTGGCAGCACCGGGAACCATTTTATCCATGGTTTAGCAGTCTCATTTTCCGTCGATAGTAGTTGGCATTCATGTGATCTATTTGTTGCAGATATTAACTTTGATCACCTATAGTCCATAAAAATACTCCCTGTTAACAGCAAAAAAAAAAAAAAAAAGTGCACTGAAGTGAGGTATAGTTAATGACCGTCAGGAATGTCTGGTAATTGCTGAAGGCAAGATTTTCTGTGGCTTAGAGGGAACTAGCTGACAGACATTTCTCAAGTGCTTCCTATGTTAGGACATTGTGATAGGTATCATGAGGGGTACAGAAAAAACAGCAGTGTTTTCTGCCTTCAAGGGTCTTATAATCTATTTAGAGATATAAGCCATATGTGTATGAAATGTGAGAATGACTATAAAATTACACGAGAGATGCAAAATATAAAATAGATGCAAAATGTAAATTGAATAATGTCTTGGGATACAATTATATATATATTTAGGATGATCAAATTATATAGAGTGGCCTAGAATTTCTGGAGACTGAGTTTTAATGAAGAACATGAAGTCAATTAAGAAAGTAGATGCATTCCCTTTGGTGCTTTTTTGTTCACAAACCCTGAACTCTTTATCTAACTCTTGCCTGGATTCTGTTCCCTCTTCTTTATAACATGTAATTTCCCTTTTTATCCTTTATGGACTTTCAAGTTAAAGTAATTAATGTCCAGCCAGCTGCCATGCAAACAACGTAAGAGTTGTTACTTTAATCATATGTTGGCTATCACAGGATGCTATTCAGACTGTGTCCCAGTTGTTGCCTATTAGACCACATTGGTCTCTTAAGCTGGATACCATCTGTTTGCTGCTCCAAGTTGTCCCTTGATGTTTTCCCACCATGCTGGTGGGCTGCTCTGTAAGAACTGGTTTGGTTCAGCCAGTGGGGAGCATGGGAAGAGTTGGTTATGAGGGAAGAGAGTGACAGAAGAGTATTTGTTCCCCTGGCTCCCTGTCTCTTGGGTTTTTGCCTCTCATTAGACAGCTCTCTGTACACAGCCCTTTCCGTCTCCTGGTACCATTAGCTGCTCATTCCCCTTATCCCTTCAGTTTAGGGTGATAATGTCTCCCACCCTTTGATTAGCCTTGGGGCATTGCACTACCTCTGCTTTCCCTCAATTCTACCCTTACCTTTGTAATTAGTCTTTGTTTTAACTGTTCCTCAAAGTACTGAAGATGAGTTGCCAAAATCTTCCTGCTGGGACTCTGACTGATCACCTTGCCAAGCAGGAAGGGAATCAGAGTCTAACCTTCTGATGGAGAAGATACATGTACATCTCTCATCCTTGAGTCAGGAACCGGTTCCTCTGTATGGGATACTTAAATAGTTTTGGCAGAAGTGAGATTCCACCAGTCAAAATGGCTCCCATCTTAATGGCTATTTGATAAAATTCTCCCCTATTGCTAACATGGAAAGTGGGGATAAAACAGTCAACTACTGACAGGGATGAAGGAAATCAGTAAAGTCTGTGATTGACTGTTGCTATTGAAAGTCTGGTACATGCTACAAATGCTATGTGACATATCAAGATGATCTCTTGGTTTGGGAAGTAGTGCTGCTTACCTGGTTACAGAAGCCCCCTTATAGGGCAAATGAGTGGTGACTGAGGACATGTCATTCTGGGGTTTCAAAATGCAAAATACCAATATGTGTGTGTACGTGTGTTTGTGTATATGTGTGTATGTGTATGCGCTATAATAGTGTCTGACCACTGTAAAAGGTGATGGGTAAGCATGATCAAGACAGAGATGTTAAACTAGGTTGCTGGCAGTGGAGGAAGAAGGCCTTCATGTTTGGGTTGAAACCAGAGGAATAAAATAGATGGAAGAGCTAGACTACTTTTGCAATATTGCCTTGAGGGTAAAGAATATTCAGATAAAATACCAGGACCATGGGTCTACCATCCCATCTATCAGGGAAGAGGAAACTGAAAGATTATGAGAAGGCTGAAAAAAGTAGAGTGTTGTCTCACTCTGGTCATATGTTAAAACAAAGAGCTGAAACTAGGCAGCCCTGTGTACTGAGTCAGCTGAACTCTTTAGGGAATCTGGGACTCGTATTTCACACTTTGCTAAGCTAAGTAAGCTTATAAAAGTTACTCAAACCTAAAGCATATAGGTTATTTTTTTTCCCAGAACAATACCCACACTGGGAGATGATTTTCGAAAAGTCTATAATTAGAAAGGAAAAGGTAGTTATTTAAACAATTTTGTACTGTTACATAATCGTTGAAGATGAAAATGGAAAATGAAATTCTGTTGTCATAGCTCTGTAAGGTCATCATTTTTGAACTGTGTGAAAATCACATGGGACAACTGGAACTGATGATGTCATCCTTGTCATCCTGTGATCTTGACCTAGAGCACTCTCACGACTGGTTGGGGGATCAATAGTTGCCAGGAATAGTTCAAACAAAGTTGTAGTAATTGTAAGCACAAAGCAATTTTCCTTCACTAACTTCTCAATTGTAATTTGTCCACACTAGACTGATAAGTGACGTCTGCTGCTGATTCAAGGGTCACATTGGCACATTCTAGCGTGAAGGAGTGGGCAGCAGGCTATTCTTGACTTGAATCCCTCAGATATGGCAAAACCCTAAAAATTGAGATAAATTTCTAATGATATGAAATAAATCTATGATATTTAAGGTCTTACCCATACCCAATTCTGGTTTAAGATATAATAATTAAATTCTGCTAACCAAATAAAGATTATACCAAATTGGGAAAGCCATAAATATGTCTTAAAATTTGGCAATCCTTCTGGAAACAAAGAAACATAAAGGCTGAGAAACTGTTAACTCATTTTTTCTCTTTTTAAACAGAAATTACAAATGCATTTTTTAAAAGTAAGAGATGCGACTTAAATACCATATTAATTTGCACTTTCTCTCCATTTCCCCAATATTTCAACTATACAATGGTGATATGGAGAGAATAATGTGTTTCTACATTCTGATATACTTCACCCTAAGCAGACTTTATTAAGTATTTCTGCAGAATTGACATCATCACTTTTAAATGTTTGAACAAAGAATTGCACAGGAGAAACACTGTTGATTATGTTGGACATTTTTATTCAGGTAGCACTGCAGATCTTTAACTTATCTTTCTGAGTTACACGTGTTAACATTTCACACATTTCTGTCATTTCAGCAAATAGCTAATACAAGAAAAAACTCCCTATATATACTTCTGAAAATGCGCAAATTTCTATTCTTAAAAATTGTCTGCCAGTAAAGAACCTTTACAACTCAGCGTCAAAAAGAACTCAAATAAAAAATGGACAAAGGACTTGAATAGACATTTCTCCAAAGAAGACAAACAAATGTCTCATAAGCACATGAAAAGATAATCAATGTCATTAGTCATTAGGAAAATGCAAATCAAAACCACAGTGAGAAATCACTTCACACCCACTAGTATAGCCAGGAAAAAAAAAAGGAGAATAAGTATTGGTGAGGATACAGAGAAATTGGAACTTTCATACATTGTTGGTGGGAATGTAAAATGGTGCAGCCACTGTGGAATACAGTTTGGCAATTCCTGTATAAGTTAAACATAGAATTACCATATGACCCAGTAATTCCACTCCTAGGTATAGACACAAAAGAATTGAAAATAGGTATTCAAACAATAACCTATACAGGAATGTTCATAGCAACTTCATTCACAATAGGCAGAAGGTGGAAACAATCTAAATGCCATCAATGGATGAATGGATAGACAAATTGTGGTATATCGATATAATGGAATGTTATTCAGCAATAAAAAAGAATGAAGTACTGATACATGCTACAAAATGGATGAAGCTTGAAAACATTATACTAAGTGAAAGAAGCCAGACATTAAAAGCCACATATTGTATCATTTAATTTAAATGAAATACTCAGTATAGGCAAATCCACAGAGATGGAAAGTAGATTGGTGGTTACCTGGTGCTTGGGGTGGGGGAATGGGGAATGACTGCTTAATGGGTATGGGGTTTTGGTTTGAGGTGGTGAAAATGTTCTGTAACTAGATAGTATGATGGTTGCCTAACATTGTCAATGTACTTAATGACACTGAATTGTTCTTTATTTGTAGCCACTTTAAATGGTTATCATGGTAAATTTTATGTTATGTGTATTTTACCACAATAAAAAGAAAATTTTAATGAATTATCTACCTAATGATAGATTTAGGGTATTATCTTTCTTTTGAGTCAAATATGTATATTTATCCATTGTACATACTAGAAGGGATTTCACTGCTTTTCAAAAGAATCACCTATGGGGCCAGCCTGGTGGCATAGTGGTTAGGTTTGCCAGCTTTGCTTTAGAGGCTGGGGTTCACGAGTTCAGATCCCGGGCACAGACCTACACACTGCTCGTCAGGCCACACTGTGGCGGTGTCACATCTGCAAAGTAGAGGAAGATTGGCATGGATGTTAGCTCAGGGACAATCTTTCTCAAGCAAAAAGAGGAAGATTGACAACAGATATTAGCTCAGCGTCAATCTTCATCATAAACACACACAAAACAATCTTTTATAATCAGATGAAATGATACCCTTTTGAGTGAATAACAAATAGCTCTTAAAAATGTGCATTCATATTGATTTTGTGCCAAATGTGAATTATGTGATTAGAATTCCCAGTCTTAAGCCCAGTGAAATCTCACATGCTATCAGACCCAATGCGTGTTTCGAGTGACAGGTATGGAGGAAGGGTAGAGATCAGAGGCACAGGTTTTACAGTGAAGTGGATTCATATCCTAGCTTTTCTAATACCGCATGTGGGACTTCAGGCAAGGAACAGTAATCTCTCAAGTCTCAGTTTTCTCACTAGTAAGAAGGGGATAATGATATCTATTTTCTGGTGATGTAAGAATTGAATGAGTTCATATATGAAAAGTGCTTAGCAATGGACTCATCATATAGTAAATGTTCAATATGGTGGTGACTTGCAAGACAGGCTTATATGGACCTTTTCTAATGTAATCCTTTTATAAATTGTGTGAGATATTTACCTTCAATGGGAAGGAAGTTAATTCATCTTGCCTTCTCAGGATTCTAACTGGGGGGGGGGGGGTATCTTTTGATGTGCTGACTAGATTCTGGCATAGAGGGGTACTTTTGATTAAATGAAGAGGTCATCAGTTAAAGCGGTTACCTCCCTACTTCACTGTCCTCTTTTCCCCATCTCAGCTCGCCAAGTATTCTGGATCTCTTTCTGCAGAAGGGTGCAGAGCTAGCTTTTGGTAGAACTCTAGTGTAAGCTCAGTGTGCATCTCCTTACTAAATTCATCAAGGGTGAGACGTAAGGACAAAGAAAGAGAAGGTTATTGCCTATTTGAAGTTTATAAAGAAAGAAAGCAGGAAGGTAGAAAAAGGGAAGAATGAACAATAAAGAAAGCTGGTCTTGTTTCTTTAACCACACTCTAAATTACTGATTTCAAATTGGTCCAAGGACCCAAACCATCGGGCCATGTGGGTCACACTGGCTCTGATATTCAGCCAACACATAAAGAAGCTGACAAAAATTCAAAGGAAAGCATTACTTTTGCAAAACAAAAGACAAAGGGTGCATACAGGATCATAATTCAATTGGGAAACCTGCCTGATAGTCCCAACTCAGCACAAGGCTTTCCACGTCTCCTTGACATCAGTCAGCTGGATGTCGGCTATACCTGAAGCAGTTTTGCTAAGGGGTGTGAAGAAAACGCTTAAGTGTAAAACTTATTCCCTGATCCTCAAAGAGCTTACAACAGCGCTGGAGAGATTAGCCGTGTAACTAACACTCCAGGGCGGTCAATGAAACGTGACAAACGAGTTGGCAGGGGCCTTGAAAGCGGAGGAATTCACAGTTAGGGATCATTTGGGGCAAGGGGCTTGTCAAGGAAGACTTTAAGAGGTGGGACGTTATAGACTCTAAGTGGCGAATAAAGTTTTCGATGGGCGGGAACTCACAGCATTGCCTGCTAAGGACTCAGGCTGGCCACGCCAGGGCGCGCGCGGGGCCGACAGGCCTGACCCATCGGGCCACGGCGCGTGCGCAGCCCGAAGCTCGCGCCGGGAGCGCGGCCCGCGGGATGCCCGCCAGGACCCGCGAGCGCGAGACCCCGCGCTCGAAGGCGGGAAAAGCCTCGCGCATGCGCGGCTCGGAGCGTCGGGCTCGCCAGGATGGGGAAGGGGAGGTGGAGTTTCCAAGAGGGAGCTTGACCCGTTAGCAGCCGCGGCCATGGCGGCGCGCTCGCCGCCCTCACCGCTCCCTCCGCCCCCAGAGCGGCGTTTGGGACCCTGGTCCACACGTGTTGGGCGGGGAGCTGTGGTACACACAGTGTCCTGCGAGGCCACGGGGCTTGCCGGCGGAGCGCGGGAGGGCGTCGTGGACAAAAGCGATATCTCTTTGCGGGGCGAAGAAGGGTCCGGGGGCCGGCGAGGGCCAGGGCGGGCAGCTCCGGCTCAGGCTCCCCTCCTCAGCGCGCCCGCGGGGTCCAGGCGGCTAGAGGGCATCTCGGTAGAGGAGGCGATGGTGACCCGGACGCAGCTGCTAGAGGACGAGCTGAGCAGCCTAAAGGAGGAGCTGGCCCTGTGTCAGGTATCGAGGACTCTGGGCGCCGGCCTTCCCCCGGCGGCGGGGCCGGGACCGGCGGGGACGTGCGCCCCTCTCCCTCTGCCTTCGGCTGCGTCGCTGCGCGGGTTGGGGACCCACCCGGTCCCGCCCGGCGGCCCTCCCTCCCGGCTCCCGCAGCCAGCCCGGCCCGCTGCTCGGGGCTGGAGGGACGCGGCGGCCACACCGCCCGGGCTCCCGCCCCTGTCCGGACGCCGGCCGGGCAGAGATCGCCTCGGCGCCCTGGCTTTGGTTTAATTCACTAGCGTACCCCCAGAACTTGCAGTCACACCCCAGTCCGTCCCCCAGAAGCCCAAGTTCTCGGTCGTGACTGTAGTGGTACTTGGTGCCGCAGGAGTGGAGTGCCATCCACCAGTTGAAATGTTGAACAGGAAAACACTTATTAAAATAAAAACCATCGATGAAGGAGCCTGTTTTCGATTTTCAAACCCACAGTTGCCCTTGTTCTTAAGTTAACTGAAGTCGAACTTAAGATGTAAACACAGAACGATAGTTTTTAGGGAGTCTCAGGCCGGGAACTTTCACACACAATAGATGATGCCTGTTCCTTGTTTATTAACCAACTGTACTAACTCCATGGTCCGTGAGTGAGAAATCTCACTTTCATGTCAACTGGCCAGTGAAAAGCATTTACTAAATCAGTTGCCTGAACTTTATTTTCCTGGCATTTGTAGAGTTGGTGCATACTAAAGACGGCTTGGCTGTACTCACATTTAGAGAGATTTGGTTTTCCTTTAGTTCTGCAGCCTTACCATATCTTTTGGATTTTACCAGAATCTTTAGACCGGGTGAGGAGATTAAATGTTGAGAATTCACTCAGCAATAGATCTCTGAGTAACTGCTTTCAAGATAGAACCAATAGGGACTGCTGAACAGCAAGGTAACTTTATGAACGGTATCAGTTTAGATTAATAAGAATTCATGAAATTCGTTGTCTCTCATATTGGGTCCTTTTGCCCCTTTTGTAGGTCCTTGTTGATTGTGTCAAGGCTATAAAAACATGACAGTCTTGTTGAAATTAAATATGCCTTTGCTTAAACAAGTTGGGGAGATATTACGTGGCTGCTCCTGTTCATTATCCCGTTTTGTATTCTTCACTGGTTAAGGAGGAAAGGGATGAAATAAAAGACATAAATGGACATTTTATCATCTGCACACTTCACCCTTGGGTATTTTAAAGATGTGAACCCATGATAAAGGCCTTTGTGACTTTGACAAGTCCTAAGATGCTATTTGCCCCTATCTTCTCCATTCATTCTGCCCTACCCCTTGCTCTGTTTCCCATAGTTATACCCTTAGCTGGCTAAGGAGCCAAGATATTTACTTTTTATGAGTGACTTGATTAAGGAAATCAGTCTGTTGGAAAGTGCCCAATGACTCCCTCCCCCAAATACATTCACTGTTATATTCTTTAAAAATATAGCTTCAAACATGGTGTTGGCCTTTGTGACCTTGGACATATATGAACTAGGAAGATGATGGAAGTTCTTTAGGCAGATGTAAGAATAGAAATGGTCATAATTAGCCTAGAACAATGGTTCTTGAGATTTTTATAATGTTGACACTGTTAGATGATCATAGGCATTCCAGTAATGTTAGATGAGATTGGCAGTATCCCATACTATAAAAGTTTAGTCAAACCATGCTCTTGCTTTTGGGGAAACTTAGGCGAAATAATAATTGAATTCCTAATTGTTTGGTAAAAAAGCATTGAAGTAATTAAGCATTCACTTTTACATCTTTTTTTATTTGTTATTCATTTACTGATTCAGGTAGAAGTCATAGTACCCTAGAATATATAGCATTAACTCTATGTTTTTTGAAACTTTCAAAAATGGTAACCCAAAATAAGAAATTCATTTTATATCTCAACCGAGTAAGTATACACACATACACATACATATACTTTAAGAAAGAATATTTACCCTGTGTGTTATGAATTCTGATATTTTCTTTTAAATTCTATTCTTTAAGAAAATGCTGGTCAGATCTACTAAATTAATTTCACAATCCAGTAATGGGTCAAATATACAGTTTGGGAAAAAGAACCCTGCTAATTAGTCTCTGGTCATAAGTAGAAGTTTCACTTAGGTCAGTTGGTTGTTTTCCACATTTAACTTAATTAGAATTCAATTATATGTACTGGTGGAGAAAAAGAAAGTTTGAGTGATTCCATGTACCATTCTACTCCATGGGAATGACTCAGAATAAGCATGTGATAGAAAACAATCTCAGTTACAAGTGTTTCTCTTAATATGAACAGCTCATCCTATTCTATGTGATTGTAACACGTATTTAGTTAAACGTTTTTTTTCATATGGCCCCAGATTAGCAAGCAACATACACATAATGCTTAGCTGAAGAAAACATGATTAATTTCAACATGGGGAGAAAAACTGTCTATATTGGACTTACTGAGGATAGGATGTTAGCTTCCAAATGTAGCTTTTTCCTAAGGAACTTTCAAGGGTGCTCCAAAGGATAATTTTAAGTCCATAACATTTATGCCTTATTCATTGATTTAGAACGTAACTTCACCATACTCTTAATTTTGATTATATATTTCAAAATGTCTTCTATTTGTGACGAAGGATGCTGTGGGTATGTAAATGTGCACATTTATCATCTATAGAATGCAAGATGAGAAAAAGTAATGTTATATATGTGTAATATATGTGTATACACATTTATATTTGTGTGTGTACGTGTGTATATATATATATGTCAAAGCTTAATTCCTTTTTTACTAGCGGTCAAGAATATTTACGAAACCTAAGAGCCAGTTTTGGGTAAAAAATTATTTAGGGCATTTAAGTGAAATATATGTTCATTATTCCAACTTTAATGATGAAACTAACTTTCATGAAGCATATCATGTTGGAATTAAGAGTATATGACTAGAAAACTCAGCCAGTTATATTTTTTGTTAAATATTTAGATGTGTTGAGTATATGACTAGAAAACTCAGCCAGTTATATTTTTTGTTAAATATTTAGATGTGTTGAAACCTTGCCCAGTCATTCACAAACAAAAAAATTTTGAGAACTTATTGTATAATTGGAATCCTCACCATTGTCAGTAGCTGTGTTCTAATGAATCTTTTTTGTGCAATTATTTTTCATAATAATTTATTGAGTGGCTATTTTGTGCCATACTTTGTAATTAAACTCCTTCCATTGTCTTCCCTTAGTTCTGATAGGCAAATTATTTGTTTAAATTTAAGAAATAGTTTTCATATGTTTGTGGAATTTATTCCTTCAGTAGAGGTCAACTGAGGGCCTATTATGTTGCCAGACACTAAACCAGGTGCTGGAAAAGTAGTTATGTGATGAAAAAGACAATTTTGGGTGTCTATGTCTGTAAAGTTGACATTTATTTCCATGCCAGCTGATAAGTGAAAGTCAAAGCCAATCTACCGCTGAGATAATTTAGACCCAAATCTCCTAGCATTTAGTTAACTCTTTCATAGGCCAACTTTAATAAACTTTGTGAGAGGGAGTAGGTTTTTTAATTTAAATTTTAAATTATTTGATTCTGTGTGGAAGTTATGTGATAAGAATAAAGAATTTTATAATGAGAATTTTTAATCATTTTTATTTTTAATTTTTTAAAAAATATTTAAGTGCTCAAAGGAAGGGAAAATATAGGAAAATATAAAGAGAATGTGATTGGCAATAGTTTCCTTGTTTTAATCATGTCTGGAATAGTTTGGAACCTAGTTTTGTGTCTTTTCGGGAGGGCTTTATTTCTTTTTGTATATGAAAGAGGGTCTTTTTAGTAATTAGAGGTATAATCCACGTTTAAGACGCTATACCATTTAAATAACTAAAACATTCACAAAAATGAGTACATAAAATAGTCCAACAATCCATTCGTAGCATTTTATTGCTCGTAAAAGAACTTACTTAAAAAAAAAATCAGATATCACTTAGACATTTGAGTATTTTTAGGTGACAAAAATCTGAATAATATTGCTAACCATAAAAAAAATTAATAACTAAAGTTTAAACTAAAGAAACTTGGAAATAGAAAATTCTCCTCAAATTACTTCTGGGTATAAATTGTAATTATAAATTAGTAACAATGGAATGTTTCTGGAGGAGTCTTCTGGTTGCTTTTTTCTCTGGCCTCTATGATACAAACAGCTTAAGGAGAATTTGTTGTTACTTTCTCTTTCTTGGGGATTGAAGAGGAGATGTGGAGTAAACATTAACCATGACAACAACAAAAAGAAAGAGAAAAGAGAAAAAAATGTATAAATTAAGATGTAAAGACTTTTTCATCAGATATTTGTTGATTTCTTACTATGTCCCTTTCACTGTGCTAGAGCTAAGTCTTTTATTAGTAAACTATACTTATTTAAGCTGAAGTAACTCAGTTATTTTATAAATGTTGAAAACCTACTCTTACATTTTTACTTATATTAATCTTTCTTGCCTAGTATTTTAGGTAGAAAAGTTGAGGTGACAATACATATGAATCTTTGCTATGTTGTTTGGAGCAAATTATAAGATATATTTATAGATAATATTGGTTTCAAGGGATTTTGTAATTTCATCAACATAGTTTTTAAAAATAGAGATGTTAGAGCACATAATGTTGCATTAGCTTTCTTTCTCCTTATCTTCACTGCCTTTCAAACAGGTTATGACATGTGATGTATATATTGACATTTCTTGTCTTTAACTTGAATCATTTTAATATACAAAGCTGAATTCTTGCTTCTAAAGGGATAAAGTAAAGCATGATATATAAGAATAGATAAGGTAGTACTTTCCAGTACTCAGGCTATCCAAAGTCTTTAAAAGTTTTTAAAAGTCTTTAAAAAATGAACAAACAAAACCCTGAATAGATCAAAGATTTGAGCATTAAAAAATGAAAACAAAAATTTTAAAAGAAAGTATGGGTAAATATATTTCTAATCTGGGAGTAGAGAAGACCTTGCTAATTGGTATATAAAATCCATAAGCCATAATGGAAAAGATGGGTACATTTGAATATATAAAATTAATAACTCCTTTTTGCCAGAAATCTCCATCATAAATAAAATTAAATAAGCAACAGCATACTGGGAAAAAATATTTGTCACGTATTTGGTAGACATAAGTCTAATTTCAAGATTTCCAGCAATAATTCTTATATTTCATTGGCAGAACTTAATCACCTAGCCCATAGGCAAGAGAGGCCAGTCTTTTAATTGGGCACCAAAGAGCCAAAATGGTTTCTATAACAAATAGGTAGGGGAGAATGGATGATGGAGGCAGATACAAATAGAGATATCTGCCACATAAGTAAACCCAAACAAACAACCAAACAAATATAGTATTATAAAATGAAATGTGCTATGAAAAAAAATTAAACAGGGTAAGGGGTTACCAGAGACTTGTGAGTTTTGGTGGGTATACATAGAGTAGTCAAGGAAGACTTCTCTTGAAGAGGTGACATTTAAGCAAAGACCTGAATGTAGTGTGAGAATAATCTGTATAAAAATCTGGTAGATGGTACATGTGCAAAGGCCCTGGTAAAAGTACAGCAAGAAGGTTAGTGTGAACAAGGTGGGAGAGTGACAGATGAGGTTGGAGAGGTGTGTATTGGGGCCAGATACTGTGGGGTCTTTTGAGCTGGGTAAAGAGTTTGGATTATTTTCCTAATCTGAAAGGAACCCAGTTAAGGATTTTGAGCTATAGGGAGGCTGGGGACCATTATGGAGAGCTAGGCAAGAGATGGAGTTGGCTTGACTAGGATGACGATGGTAGAGGTGGTGAGAAGTGGCTAGAATTGGGGATATTTTGTAGGTAAGGCCAATAGGATTTACTGGTCCTTTGGATATAAGTCCGACGAAAAGAGAGTGACCAAGACTGATTCTTAGTTTTTAGGCATTTGAGCAAATGAGTAGATGGTGGCGTCGTTTTCCGAGATGCAGAGAAGCACGTTTGTGAGAGGGTAGGAAATCAAAAATTTTATTTTGGATAAATTAAATTTGAGATACCTATTAGGCATTCAAGTGGAGTTAGAGTAGGCAGTTGGAGATTCAAGTCTGCACCTAAGGGTAGAGGAAAGGGCTAGAGATAGAAATGTGGGAGTATGTGGGAGTCATCAGTGTAGAGTTGAGATGTAAAACCATGGGACTGAGTGAGGTCACTTAGGGCAGTGGTCCTTATTCCTGGGTGCACAGAATCACCTAAGGAGCTTTTAAAAAATAGTGATGCTTGAACATTACCTGAAACCAATTTAATCAGAATCTCTAGATCATCACTATTTAAAAAAAACTCCGAAAGCAATTCCTAAGTGTCAGCCAGGGTTGATAACAACTGACCTAGGCATTGAGGACTGAAATTGTCCATTATCCATTGGGTTTGGCCATGTAGAGGACCTTGAAAAATGATTTTAGCATAATAGTGGGGAGGGAAAACTGACTGGATGAGGTTATAGAGTGAATAGGAAATGAGGAAGTAGAGATCGTGATTATAGGCAACTTTTTCAAGGAATATCACTGAAAAAGGAAGGTGAAAAATGGAGCAGTAGCTATAGGGTAATTTTGTTTTAGAGCGAATTTACCTTGATATTTAGCATTTCAACATTTACACCCTAAAATGTAAGTGGTAGAAATAGTAAAAGTGAATGTGGGTTACCAGTGTAAGAACTTCTTAAAAATAAAGCTTTCCTGCTATACTTTTCAAGAATGTATTTTGTAGTTGTAGAACTAGGGATCAAGTAATTATTTTTTTTCATTTTTTAATTTTATATAGTGTCGTGTCTTCCCTGATTTAGCTACAAAGCAATACATTTAAAATGTCTTTTGTTTCTTTAAGGCTGATAAAGAATTTGTATGGTCTTTGTGGAAACGGCTCCAGGTGACACACCCAGATCTCACACAAGCGGTCAGTTTGGTTGTGGAAAGGTGAGCTCCCAAGTTATTTTTTCATGAGTATTTGGTTTGTTGAATTTGTTTCTCTTCATTATTAAAATTAAAACCTGGCGTTAATCCCATGAAGAGATTCATTTGACTTCCAAATGAATGTGAGCATGGTATAATTATTGGATTTATTTCAAGGGGTGTGAATTCACCAAGTACAAATAGGCCATATCTTCTGCTCATATTCTGATGTATTTGGGAAGTTTCCAGGTAAGATATAAAACTGTGACTTAGACACTGTGTGTGTGCCTTGAGCTATTATAGCTCAACTTTAAAAATTGGAGAAGTCCTTGTTGTTTGACTTCTTACTCCGAGACTGCCTCTGTTGGCAACTTCCTAGACATGGCTTAATTTTCCCCTAAGATAATTGTAACGTGTACTTGAAAGCCTAGGATGACCTTGCCAGAGTAGAATAAGTGTTCTGGAATAGGTTGAGGGATTTCACTTATCACTCTGTATTACCCTGTAGGGAATGCCCAGTCATTTAGCTATAGGTTATGGAACCTCTCCTTGGTCATTAGAAACAGTGGAGTGATGCTGGTTACTCCTTATCAAACATTAGGTATACAGTGGTCCCATGACACTTAGCACAGCAATTAAAGCACTTGCTTTCCTATTAAATGGATTTCATTACATTTCCTAAATGAGAAGCTAAGCATATGGATGTCTTTTCCTTTTTCTTTATTGGAATCATGATTATATAATATGAATATCATTTTTCTGATCACTTGAACTATATTTACCTTTGGAGTGTCTAGCCCTGGGATCATTCCAGTATTGTCTGGAATTTGACTTTTTAAAATCTGGGGTATACATACCTATGTCTAACTTTACCATCCTTGGTTATTGTGAATTCTTAAAATAGTATAATCAGTTTCTCCTCCTGTTGCTTGTGTGTTTAATTTGTCAATCAGTTTTTCCCTTTTGATGATCAGAATTAAGTCTTTTGTTGAAGTACCCTGTTAATCAAATGATCCTGATTGAGGATCATCTCAATCATCCTTGAGATGAAATGGGGTCACTCTCAGTCTCACTCTGTTTTTTCACAGAATATGCCTTCCAGAAGATATAGTCTTGGGACTTCAGTTGTCATTTCTGTGATTCTTTCTTTATCCCCCTCTCCTTTTATTTTTATATATTTTGCAACTTTCTAATTTATTTTTTTAAACTTTCTAAAGCTATCTTTAATTTTCACTTTTCTCTTGGTTGAGACAGAAGCAAATATTAAACTATCATAGATCATTTTTCTCATTCTTTGTTTTCTATTTTTCACATTTTATAATATATATCTTCATATAAAAGTATATATATACAATTTGTAAATAAATGTACATATATTGGGGGTGGGTACTCAAAAGCCTTTTGCTGATAAAATATATAATGGAAAATTTTGAAGATTACTGCTTTACAGCTATGATTCTCAGAATTTTAGTGTGCATAAGATATACTTGGAGAATTTATTAAAATGTAGATCTCTGAGACTTTTCTCTGACCTACTAAATCTCTAGGGATGAGGTCCAGGAGTCTTTTTCGAATAAACTTTCCAGGCATTCTGATGTTGTAGTCAATAGATCACACTATGAGATACCTTGGAATTTGAGTTGACTTTTGAAATTGGAAACTTATGAGTGGCATTTATAGTTTTACAATTACGTAAATATTTATTTTGTAGAGAACCATCTAGTATGTTTGGACCTTTTGAGAGGGAGAAATGGTATGCTATTCAATCTATATTTGTCAAAAAAGAATATTCTCAGTATCAAAGTCAAATATAGACTGTCTTTCTGTATAGTCCATTAGTTACCCAAATGATGCTATATTTAAGTCTGTATAGTATTTGTTCCTTGGTCTTCCTGGACAACCTTTTTTAACCTGTGGAACTTCTAATTGCCCTTCATTTCTGCTTTTCTTATTGTAAAGATGTCTGTGTTGACATTTGTATAATGGCCAAAGACATTCTTCCTTGGGCCCTTGGAAGATGGTATGAATTTAGACCAACTGCTGTTTAAACCTACTCATAGCTGTCATCCCAGGATTTCTTTTCATGGTACTCTTGAACTAGTTCCATAGTTTCTATGATCCTACATCTTCCTTTTTCTTTTTGTTGGATTATGTTTTCAAAATTTTTTCTCAGAAAAGATACACAAGTGGTTCTACTTTCTAACTTCTTACATGCCTGAAACTGTCTTTCTTTTGTTCTTGTGCTTGATTGATACTTTAGCTTAACGTAAAATTTTACGTCCATGTAATTTCCCTCAGACTTTTGACAGTATAGCTCTGTTATCTTCTTTTAGCCTGTGGTGGTGCTACCAAGTGTATGTGATCCCAGTGCAAGTGTGATTCTTATTTCTTTGTAGGTAGCTTGCTTGACACTTTTAGGACTTTCTCTTTATATGTGATATTGTAAAATTTCAACATCATCTATCAACTTGAGTCTTTTAAAAATTCAACCTCAGCCTCTGTTGGGCCCTTTCAGTCTCCAGACTTAAGATTTTCTTTGGATTAAGGAAATATTCTTCTGTTATATTTTTTCTTCATTGTCTGTGTTCTTTTTTGCAGCACTCTATTAGAGGGTGGATCTTGGGGATTTGGCCTTCTATTCTCTCATATTTTCCATCTTTTTATTCTGTCTCCTGAATGGCCTTCTTACTTTTTCTTCCATCAGTGAATAGATTTTTTTTTGCATTTGCCCTATTTTGTTATTTGGATTAATTTTAGAAATCAAATTTTTACTTCTAAGAAATTTCTTGTTTGATTTTTCCTTTTTCCTACCAGTCTTCTTTAAAAGAATAACTTTTTAATCTTTCTGATGATAATTTTTAGGTTCTTTTCTGTTTCTTGTATTATCTTTGTTTTCTGTTGGGTAATCTCTATTTGTTCTTAGTCCTTTTCTTTAATGATGATGGTTTTCTTCAAGTGCATGATGATCCTCCACTAATTGTTTGTATTTCAATGAAGTTCTATGTTGCTTAATATAGATAAGTTGCTTATGATGGGTTGGCTTTGCATTTTTCTATACCTGTTTACTAGAAGGCTTCTCCTCTGAATGGAAAGATTGACTGTAGGCTTTTTGTAAGGGGTCGGGGAGGGGACTATTGACAAGCTTTCCTGAAGGATGTATGGCAGATGGGTTTCACTGTAGAGAATGAGAGTTAGGCTCTTTAGTCAGTCCCTTTTCTGATTGTATTATTTGCCCCAATGAGCATAGTAGGGACCTTGTGAGGCAAATGGTTGTTTTGAAAGTAGTCTTCAGCCATTTGCTGTAGGCAAATGCTGTTCTGAACATAGATGAGTGAGAAGCCCAGCTTTTTGGTAAATGGTTCTTTAATTAGTGATCTTGATTTCTGTGGGCTTCAGCTCTCTGTGCTTACTAATTGGGTATTTATAGCCTCTCTGGGCCTCTTCCAGAAAAAACAGCTTTCTCTTCCACTATAGACACTATTTGGCTTGTGGATTATGATTTTTCTCAGGGTTTGTCTCTGTCTTTCAGATATTTGTCAAGTTTGTGGTCCATTTTGGATCACTTTTTTTCTTTTCCATGCTGATAGGGGTTTATTCAGGGTGGTATGATTTGGAGATGTCAGTGTCACATTGTCAGTTCATCATCTTCAAGAAGGAGTTATAATATTTTTAGGAGTTACAATGTATTCTGTTATTTTTATATAACGTATTTATGTTTAACCAGTGTCTTGTTGTACATTAAGGTTATTTAAAAAAAATTGTATAATGATGCTGCAATGAATGGCCTTATGGATGAAGCTTTGCCTGCATCATTGGTTTCAACCAGTGGTGCTACTGACTTAGTGGACAGAGGCTGGAATTACTAAACCTTGTGAAATGAATAGGATAATCCTACTCAATTAAAGACTTATACCCTCCAAATGCCATTAGTAGCCTTTTGGAAAATGCTGAACTTATCCATAATTCTTTATTTTTTGACTTTTTGGTACTTTAGTATATGTCTTTATAAGTTTTTTGGTAGGATGTCTATATGCATATGTTTCTGTGCATGTATTTTAATTTTTATTACGAAAAATTTTAATTAGTTGCAAAGCCAGACAGAATGCATTAATGAACTCCCATGTTTACTCATGACTCAGCTTGAACAATTATCAACACATGACCAATCTTGTTTCATCTATAACCTTCTACTGCTTTTTGCTCCTCTGCTCCGTCTACCATCATCCGTCTACGTTAGTTGTCCTTTAGGATATCCTATATTCTGAATTCATTTGATTCAAAATGGATTATTTTGAAGCAAATCCCAGACATGATGTTATTTTACCTGCGGTTACATTAGTGTTTATAGTCAATTCTTGTTATTCATAGCAGTGATGTTCTATAAAGTCATTGCAAGCACTGAATTCGCAAACACTGAACCATTGCTCCTTGGGGTATAAAGGATTAGGTTTCTGTGAGCCTCTGGTCACAACATTTTTGTCAACTTATACTCTTGCTATTTGTGTGTTTCTATTTAAAGACATCTTTTAAAATATATATTGTTGATTCATTACTGTTGAACTCATGACCAGTAGTACTATAACTCACTTCTGAACAAAGCTTATCTAACATGCTCTTTTCTCCGTAAGGCACATCACAGCTTTCTTGCACTTAGGAACACTAGACAGCACTTCAGGCACTTCGCTTGATGATCCTTTTAAACAGTGAGATCATCAACAAAAGCGCAAAAATGTGAAAAACATGGCACTAAATAGACCATGAGAAGAACACTTGTTTATAGTGAGAGCTGAAACAAAAAGGCAGAGCGTCCCTAGTTTGACCTCAGCTGGGAACATGTTGTTTGGGTGACTTATATTTTTCACCACTTCGTGCATGCATGCCTGCAAAGGACTGAAAAGTGCCACAGGTATTGATTTTAGGCTTACAAGTAGGTTTTAGTGAGTAGGCAAGTTCACAAATTCTGAATCCATGAATGAGGATTGACTCTCTCTCTAAAAGATGACGGCTGTTTTTAACGTAACCATGATATCTTTTTCATACTTAGAATTCTTTAATTATTCCCTCATATAGTCACATATCCAGTCAGTTTTCAGATTCCTCCAATTGTCTTATAACTTTTTTAAAAAGTTTGTTTGTTCCTATGAGGACTCAAACATAGTCTACCCACTGAATATATAGGTTTCTTCTCCTCCTCTTTTGTGTTTCTCTTTTTCTTTGCAATTTATTTTTGAATAAATTCAGTTATTTATCCTGTGGAGTTTCTACATTCTGGATTTTTCTGGTTTTAATCCTCTGTCCTATAGTTACCATAAACTTGTAATTAGACCTAGAGGCTTATTCAGATTCAGGTTTGATGTTTTGGCAAAAAAAATCTTCTTCAGTGTTAGTATGTAATTCTTATCACATCACATCAGGAGGCACATACAGTGTCTTATCCACATTTCTTTTTTGTGATGTTAAGGTTGATCAATAGGTTATGTCTCTTTAATCTAGAATAACCTATACTCTTTTTTTTTAATGGCATTGTCTAACTAAACAAACATGGTTGTTAGTTGTCCTTTAGATATCCTATATTCTGAATTCATTTGACTGCTTCCTTGTGTTGTCATTTTAACTTTTCCTCTTTAATATAAACTGGAAGGTAGATCTAAACCTTGATTATATTGAGGTTCAACCTTTTTGGCACAAATACTTCAAAGGTTGTGCCATATACGTTATAGCATATCATATCAAGAGGCACCTGCTGTTTGATTGTGCCACTTTCAGGAGTGACAATATTTATCAGTGCATTCGGGTAATGACAGTCTAACCCCTCCATTATAAAATTGTATTTTTACCCTTAGGACCAACAAGTAATCCAGCAAATAAATGTAATAATTGGTACCATGCAAGTGTTCACTTCTCCATCAACATTTCACCTAATAATTTTAGTGTACATTGATTATCTTTATCTGAATTATTTTATTAGGGGTTAAAAATTGTGATTTTATAATTTTGTCATTTTTTCTATTTTTATTAACTGGAATTCTTTCTAGAACACTTTCTGTGACTTTAAAAAAAAGTTAATTTTTTGATTAGGTAATATTGTCATATGGTTCAACATTTTAAAATTATTGAAGAATATACAATGAAGAGTCTCCCTCTTACCTCTGTCTCCAGCTGCCTCATTTCCTTCCTCACAGACAAATAATGATAATCATATATTTATGTCTTTGTCCATTTTGAGTTAACTTTTGTATATGGTGTGAATTAAGGGTCCAGATTCGTTCTTTTGCATATCCACTTGTCCCAGCACCTTTTGAAAAAACTATTTCTCCCCTTTGGATGGTCTTAGCACTCTTGTTGAAAATAGATTGACCATAGGCATATGAGCTTATTTCTGAACTCTTAAGTCTATTCCATTGATCTATATGTCTGTCCTTGTCCTGGTATCATACTGTTTTGATGGATGTTGTTTTGTACTAAGTTTTGAAATCTAAGTATGAGTACTGCGACTTTGTTCTTAGTTTTCAAGATTATTTTGGCTATTCTGGGTCCCTTACAATTCCATATAAATTTTAGAATCAGCTTGTCAATTTCTACAAAGAAGTCATCTGGGATTCTGACAGAGATTGTATTGAATCTGTAGATCGGTTTGGGAGTATTGCCATCTTGCTGTTAAGTCTTCTATGTCATGAATGTGGGATGTTTTTCCAAATGTTTAGATCTTTAAAAATTTTTTTCAATGATATTTTATAGTTTTCAGAGTTTATGTTTTACACTTTTTTAGATAAATTTCTTCCTAAGTATTTTGTTCTTTCTGATTATATTGTAAATGGAATTGGTTTCTTAAATTTATTTTTAGATTGTTCAGTGTAAGGGTGTAGATTACAGTTCATTTTTACATATTGATCTCTTATTCTACAAATGTGCTGAACATGTTTATTCTCATTCTTTTTGTGGATTCCTTAGGATTTTCTACATACAAGATCATGTCATCTGAAAATATAGATAGTTTTGCTTCTTCCATCCCAAGCTCAGTGCCTTTTCTTTCTTTCTCTTGCCTACTTGCCCTGGCTGGAGCTTCAGTACATTGCTGAATAGAATTGGTCAGAGCGGACATCTTTGTTTTATTCCTGATAACAGGGAGAAAGCATCTAGTCCTTCATACCAAGTATAATGTTATCTGTGGGTTTTTCATAGATGTCCTTTAGCAGATTTAGAAAGTTCCTTTCTATTCTATTCTATTGTTATTTAGTGTTTTTTTTTAATTACAAAAGATAGTTGGGTTTTGTCAAATATATTTTCTCTGTCTGTTGAGATGATCATGTGATTTTTGTTTTCTATTCTATTGGTATGATGTATTACATTAATTGATTTTTAGATATTACACCAACCTTGCATTCCTGGGATAAATTCCACTTGGTCAGGATCTATAATTCTTTTAATATGTTGTTGGATTTGGTTTGTTAGTATTTTCTTGAGGATTTTTGCATTTATATTCAAAAGAGGTGTTAGTCTGTAGTTTCCTTTTTTGTGATGTCTTTGTCTGTTTTTTGTATCAGGGTAATACTGGCCTTATAAAGTGGGTTGAAGAATGTTTTCTTTTCTTCTAGTTTTTGGGAAGAATTTTTGAAGAATTGGTATTGATTCTTCCTTAAATCTTTGGTAGAAATCAGTGGTGAACATATCCAGGCCTGGGCTTTTCTTTGTGGATATATATATATTTTTATTATTAATTGAATTTCTTCACTTGGGATAGGTCAATTCAGGTTTTCTGTCTTTTCTTGAGTCAGTTTTGGTACTTGTGTCTTTCTAGGAGTTTGTCCCTTTCTCCTAACATACCTAATTCAGTGGTGTATAATTTTTCATAGTATTCCTTATAATCTTTTTTGGTTTTATTAGGTTGTTAGTAATATGCCCTTTTTTTATTTCTGATTCTGGTAATTTGAGACCTCTCTCTTTTTATCGTGGTCAAATCTAGCTTGTCAGTTTTGTTGATCTTTTCAAAGAACCAGCTTTTGATTTCATTAATTTTCTGTTGTTTTTCTATTCTCTATTTCATCAGTTTCTTCTCTAATCTTTATTATTCTTCTCTCCGGCTTGCTTTAGGTTTAGTTTGCTCTTAGTTTTCAGTGTATTATGGTGGAACATTAGGTTCTTGACTTCAGACCTTTCTTCTTCCTTAATGTAGGTATTTATAGCTATAAATTTTCTTCTAAGCACTGCTTTAACTTCATCCCATACATTTTGATATTTTGTGTCTTCGTTTTCACTCATATCAAAGTATTTTCTGATTTTTCTTTTGACTTCCTCTTTGATCCATTGTTTATTTAGGAGTGTGTTGTTTAATTTCCACGTATTAGTGAGTTTCTCAATTTTTTCCCATATGCTTTCCAATTTTATTCTGTTGTGTTCAGAGATCATACTTTGTATTATTGCTATCCTTTTACATTTATTCAGGTTTTAAAAAATGGTCTAGCATATGATCTATCCTGGGAATGTTCCATGGGCACTTTATATATATTTATTCTGTTGTTTTTGAGTATGTTAATGATGTGTGTTAGATCTAGTTTGTTTATAGGGTTGTTTAGGTCTTTTATTTCCTTGTTGATCTTCTGTCTAGTTCTTCTATCCATTATGGAAAGTGGGTGTATTAGTCAGAATTTCCTAGAGAAACAGAACCAAAATGTTCTGTTTGAGTATATATATAAAAAGAGACTCATTATAAAGAATTAGCTTGTGTGATTATGGAGACTGGCAAGTCCAGATCTACACTGTGGGCTGGCAGGTTCAAGACCCAAGAAAGCTGATGGTGCAGATGAAGTTTGAAGACAGTCTGCTGGAAAGTTTCCTGTTCAGGGAAGTTGGTCTTTTGTTCTATTCAGGCCTCAACTGATTGGATGAGGCCTGCCCACATTATGGAGGGCATTCTGCTTCTTTAGAGTTCACCAGTGTAAATCTTAATCTCATCTGAAAACACCCTCCAAGTTGATACATAAAATTAACCATCACACTGGGATATTGAAGTCTCTAACTATTATAACTGAATTGTCCATTTCTCCTTTCATTTCTGTCATTTTTGCTTCATGTGTTTTGGTCCTCCATTATTAGGTGCATATATGTTTATAATTGTTATGTCTTCCTGATGGATTGACTCTATTATTGTTATAAAATGTACCTGTTTTTCCCTAGTGACTTTTTTGTTTAAATTTACTTTGTCTGATATTAGTATAGTTACTCCAGCTTTCTTGTGGTTGCTATTTGCATTTGCCTTTTCCATCATTTACTTTCATTATGTCTTTGAATCTCAAGTGTGTTTTATGTAGACAGCATATTTTTGGATCATGTTTTCTTATCCAGTCTGACAATTTCTGCCTTTTCTTATAGATTGGCACCTGAGCTAACAACTGTTGCCAATCTTCTTCTTTATTTTTGCTTTTTTTTCCTCCCTAAATCCCCCCAGTACATAGCTGTATATTTTAGTTGTGGGTCCTTCTAGTTGTGGCATGTGGGATGCTGCCTCAGCATGGCCTGGCAAGCAGTGCCATGTCTGTGCCCAGGATCTGAACTGGCGAAACCCTGGGCTGCCAAAGTGGAGTGCTCGAACTTAACCACTTGGCCATGGGGCCGGCCTCCAATCTCTGCCTTTTGATTGGTATGTTTAATCTATTTGCATTTAATGTTATTGTTGATATAGTGGAATTCGTCTCTGCCATTTCCCTTTTTCTTTTCTATCTCTCTCATGTCTTTTTTTGTTCCTGCATTCCTCCTTTAGTAATTTCTTTGGCATTAAGTGAATATTTTCTAATGTAGCATTTTAATTTCTTTAATGATTTTTTTCACTACAGTTGTGCATTGCTTAATGATGGGGATATTTTCTGAGAAGTGTGTTGTTAAGCGATTTCATCACTGTGCAAACGTCATACAGTGTACTTACACAAATCTACATGATATAGCTTACTACACACTTAGGCTATATGGTACAAATCTTATGGGATTAGTCATATGTGTGGTCTGCTATTGACTGAAATGTCATCGTGTGGCACAACTATATGTTTTTTGAATTTTTTTTTGGTGGTTGCTCTAGGGTTTACTACATGTATCTTAAAAGAATCAGCTTCAGATTTGTCCAAGCTTAATTCCAGTGACATATAGAAACTTTACTGAAATATAGCTATATTCTCTTTTATCCTTTTTTGTGGTATTATCGTTATACATATTATGTCTATTACTGTTAGAAACACAGCAATGCATTGTTATAATTATTGCTTTATTATCTGTAGTCGTTTCCTTAGCTCAGTGAAACTTTGCTAACATCCACCTCATTTGTGCTGTTATTGACAGTTATATTACACTTCACATTTTTTATGTTTTGAGCCCATCAATACATTATATACATATTGTTTTATGCAATTACTTCTCAAATCAGGTAGGAGAAGAAAGTAGAAAAAACATGCTTTTAAACTGCCTTTTGTTATAATTACATAATTACCTTTACCAGTGCTCTTTGTTTTTTTGTGTGTGTGTGGATTCAAATTCCTGTCTGTGGCCGCTTGTTTTTTTTGTAATTTCTATCTTTTTTTTTAAATTTTCTCTGTTTGTTTCAACATTATCATTGTTTGTCTTTACTTTTTTAACCATAGTTTCCTTTAGTTTTGTGAACATATTTATAATGGCTATTTTGACGTCTTTTTTGATAAATCCAACATGTAGTTACTCTCTCAGGCGGTTTCTGTTGCCTGCTTTTTTTCTTGGTGTATGGTTCATTTTTTTCCTGTTTCTTTGCATGACTTGTAATTTTTTTGTTGGAAAGTAGACATTTGAGATATTATAATTGTAGCAAATCTGGCTACTAGTTTTCCCCACCCCTCTTCCCCAGGCTTGTTAATATTTGCTTGTTGATTTGATTGGTGGTTGGCTGGATTATTTTAAAGTCTATTTCCCCTCCCACAGTGTGAAGCCTCTGATGTTGCTCCTCAGGAAGGTGCAGCTTTGGGTATGCCTGTGGTCACCCTTGGATGATAGTGATTTTAGTAGGGCTGTCTTCTTCTCTTTCCTTGAGCCGTTAAACTTTACTACCTGGAGGCTGATTGCTCAATTATTTTCAACACTGCCCTAGGGCATAAATTGCTCTACAAACTAATTCAATCAAATTGTGTCTCCTTTTAAGTTTCTGAGTCAGTGTTTGATATTTTTTCCAGCCCTAGAAGGGCTTCTTCCAGGTATCTTATCCCTCATATCTCTCCTGCAAACTAGCTGACCTACAGTTTAGTCTGTATCTTGAATCTCCTCCTAATTGCCTTTCATCACAGCCTACACTGTTCTTGAGAGCACCTCTAGGCTTGAGCTTCTTCACATTGTATTTCAAATGAAGTCACTTCCCTTTGGGAAGAGATTGGGACCTCTGTGTTTTACATCTTACTTCTCCAGTCCCTCCCCCATCATCAGCTAAAATCTGAGTGAGACCTCCAGAGCTGTGGGTGGGGACAATATCATGCTTCTCTCTGACTGACACCCCACTCTGGGAGATGATTGCTTGGTGGAGTGGAGGCAGCAGGCTTAGGTCCTCTTGGCTTGCCTCTCCTGGTGTGGAACTATTGTGTCATAAGGTAGGGCAAGGGAGTTAGGGTCTCCAGTATTCTCAATGGTCTATGCGCAAGGTAGAACCTTGATTCCATAAATGGGGGTTGGGCAGAAGAATGGCATCTCCACCTCTGAACAATGCTTGCCTAGGAGTTGGCCTCAGCAGCAGTTAGCTGGGGGCAGGATGGGAAACGCTGATATCTTGCTTCTCCTGGGAAATCCCCTCCAACTGAGAACTTGGGGGAGATGGAACCCTGCGTTCTTTGCTGCAGCAATCTAGAGTGGACTGTTCCAGCTGGAAAGGTGCAGGGAGGGAATGCACTTGGTTCAGGTACCATAAATGCTTGCCTTTCTTGCTGGATTTTTGTAGATTTTGTTGAATAGGTATTTCTTCATTTGCTGTTTTCCCCTAGGACCATTTACAGAGGCTTTAATGGTGGTTTTTTTTTTTTTTTTTTTTTTGTAGTGTTCAGAAGTTTCTCTGGGGAGTGGGTCAGCAGAGCTCCTCACACTGTCATGTCAGAAGTTGATGTCCCAGTCCTTGTTATTGTAAGCTGCTAAGTTTTGGGGTATTTTGTTTTCTAGCAATAGATGATTTATACACTGGATCAAAAGATATATATACTTGTAATTGTGATAGGTACTGCCAAATTGTTGTGCCAATTTCTACTTCCATTAAGCAATGTAGGAAGGTACTTATTTTCCCTGCACTGGCCATTTCATTGTTTTCAAGCTTTTGTATCGTATCTGAAAGGTGAAAAATGGTAATTTGAAATAGTTTTCACTTGCATTTTTCTTATTAAGCATAATCTAAGAGCTATTTTATATCCTTTTCTGGGACTTTTTCTTTTATGTATCTTTCTATATCCATTGCCTGTGGCATTTCTAATTCATATCCTATGGTGCCCTTCAAATTAAGTACATTATCTATAGACCTTATTGGCTTCTTCTTTGAGTTTTTTAATTACCTAACTTTTTCACTACCACAAGCATGCCATTTTCTTCCTTTTCTCGAAATTTCACATCTTGAGGGTAATCTTTGATACCTTTTGGTCTCTTTTTGAACAGAAAATCAATTCCCAAGTTCAGTCACTTTCTCTTTTGCACTGTCACTCAAATCCAGTAATTTCTCTGTGTCTTTAACTTCCAAACCCTCTACTAGGCTCTTAGTATCTCAGCTCTGAACATTTTATTGATTTCTTTTTCAAACACCAGTTCTGTTTCACATTTTCACTTTCAGACAAAGCAAGACATAAGGCACCAAAGAAAATGATTTATAAAATTAGGGTAAAATTAACCAGTGAAAATTCTAGGACCTTTTTAATGGATTTCTAGAGGAAACTTAATTACCTTTAGGTATAGATGCATAGGGGATAACAAATGTTGTAAAGAAACTGGACTGTGAGATTCACAAACGCATGGCCATCATCAAAACAGATGATGTCTCCACTACATTTACTCATTCAACAAATATCAGTTGAGTGTTATCTGAGTGTCAGATACTGAGCTGAAAGTTAGAGAAAGATAGTTCTGCTTAGCTGTTAAAGAGTACCTTCCAGTTAGAAAGACATTTGTAGAAAGAGACAATTTGTAATAGACAATTTGTACTGTGATAAGTATATTTATATTAATGTAATTATTTTTTTCCTCGATTTCTGGAAAAATGTAAAAAGGGTTTTCGCTAATTTTATTTTAAATAGAATTTTATGTTACTGAAAATAAAATTTTGATTTCCCTAATAGAATAATAGCATGCAAATAGAAAACATTTATATATATTGTATTTTCTTTATGAATTTGTTTGTAGAAGATATTCTTTTCTATGATTTATAGATATTTGAGATTACCTGTCATTTTATGAGTTTATTATGAACTGCTGCTGCCAAAAGTACATTTTGGATATCTCATTTGTTGTTTATTAGCCCTATAAATTCACTTTCCTTGCTATTATATGTAAACTCTCACTTGAGAATATTATTAGTGTCATAAGAGTACAACCACTGTATTTTATTTTTGAATGCATAAGGAAACATTAACACAGAAGAAACAGTAACATGGAGTTTCATAGAATATCAGTACATCAGGAACTATAGGAACTTGAATTGTTCAACTCTCTTTGGATAACTAAAAATGTTTTATTGCCAAAGTCCATTACCTTTGCCCTAGGCACACATTTTATCTTGAATTTAAAGTCAATAATACATTATTTTTTTCTATTAAGAACATTATTTTGAGTTTGGAGTAGGAAAGCAGAAACTGCTGTTATTTTGCTTGGTAAAATTGTAAATAATTTTATCCAACAAGGTACAATTCTGAATTTTCTGCAGCTCTGCCTTAAGGTACTGCAGATCATGATCCACCTACAATGACAAAGAATCCCAGGAAGTGACTTACTTTGTTTCCTTGCTGCTACTAATCCATTCCGAGTTGGGCTATAACTTGATCTATTTTTCTCACTCTTTTTTTTTTTAACCTGTGCAAATAGTTCTATTCTCTTTTTGTTTTTGTATTATGTACTTTCTCTTCTTTCTCTTCTGTTACTTGACATTTATTTAAATGTCATAGGGCAGTGATCTAAGTACAGTTTGTAGACCTGTGTTGGTAGAAACAGTAAGGAACATGTGCCAGAATGTAATTCACACTTATGCTTTCTTTATTGAGAAAGCTTTTTGCTTATCTTGCCTTATTTCATAGCAGACCAGTAATTAGCAATTCACAGTCCTGCATTTTGAGTAGCACTGCCTTAAGTTTCTGTACTGTGATGTGTACCACCTTCACCAGAGATACTCTAAGCTCTGTGAGTGGAACAGAGGAAAGTATGAAGAGAACCAGAATAGTAGGTGTCAAGGAATCACCAACAATTCTTGAGGCCATCATTAAACATACAATATAATGGATTTTATGTACTTATGAGCTTCAGGTCTCTTTTGGGTGATATTACTAATTCCTTTTCCATGTGGATGTTTCCCTGAGTTGCTGAATTTGCTTTACTTCTTACTGCCCCAGAGGATGGATGGAGGGAGGTGGTTTGGTGGGCAGGATGACCTGTAGATCATGGGACATAGAACAATTACCTTAAGTGAGTCTACCAGAAACATTTCTAATTGTGTGGGGTAAAGTTCTCTTTTTTCATTTTGGTTTCAATGGATTGAGTGACTTCTCACACTGATTATTGATTTGAAGTTAAATCAGAGGATATTAACAAATACTTATGTAGATTCTGGTTTGGGTAATATCTTGAGATACTAATGCATTTGTTTTATTCTCTTTATAATTATACCCTCTTTTCCCCCATTTTCAGAAATTATTCCAGAGAGAAGAGCATAATAAAGCATATATAAGTTGGTGTTAATTGTGTTCTTGTGATTCATTAAATATCATTAAGCAAATCATACATAGAGATCTCTTCTGCTCACGTGGGTCTGTAGCTTCTTGAATACTGCTTTAACAACATTTATATTTCACTACAATATTTATATGTGTCAGTCCTTTGCCTTTGCCATTGAACATTGTGAGGATAAAGACCATATTATCATGTTTTCATAGTGCTTAACATAGTCCTTGAATTAGTGCATAAAGGCACTGAATAAGTGAATGAATGGGCAAGTAAATGAATGATATTAAACTATAAGGCAAGGGAAACTAATGTCTTGAACATAAGAATAAATAAGTTTACTTGTATGTTAAGAGGGTAATGTTAGGCAATAGTTTAAGAAGGTCCGCAAATTTGTTTTGTTTGTTGCACCCAGTAAATTAACTGCATAATTCAATAAATATTTAAAAAAGAGTAATGTTGATTTATTGGAAGGATTTTTCATTCTTTCACATAAAACATGTTAGCTTTGATTTAATAAGCATAAGACCAAGTCTTGGAATTGACATCAGTATTTATGAAAGTCTGTATTTTTATTTATGTCTTTAAGTTCTACTGGACTGAAAGTGTAGATTCTTAGAAAATTTTCCAAGTAAGTTTTCTTAAAATAATTAATTGACTATTTAATCACAGCTACCATCAAAGAGAGAATATCACATCATTAGTTCATGTAAAAAGAAATTTTGAAACTGTGACTGTAGAAATTTGGGTTAAATATGATGGATTGATCATAAGTATTTATCTCTACTTCCTCCTGAAAT
Organism: Equus caballus; assembly: GCF_041296265.1. Classification (NCBI taxonomy): domain Eukaryota; kingdom Metazoa; phylum Chordata; class Mammalia; order Perissodactyla; family Equidae; genus Equus; species Equus caballus. The sequence goes on from NC_091706.1 coordinate 49,905,326, forward strand.
CTCACTAAAATGACTGTGAAGGATTTTTAAAAATGTGTAAGTGCCTTTGGATAAAGAGAACAGGAGAAAAGATGATAATGGGCAAGGGATGTTATTAAATTTTTGAATGATATAAAGTGAATTGATAAGTGGTAGCTGACTAAGCAAAATGGAGAAAGGTGAAATCCATAGTATCTAGAAAGTCTTAGGAATAGGTTACAACAATGACATCTGATGGTTGGAGGGACAGATGATGCTAAAAAATAGGAAAATTGAATTAAAGTCTATATAAAGAGAACATAGACTTCCCAGTCTTCCTCTCATCGAGGCAGGAGACAAGAGTTTTATTCTCTTGAGAAATCAAAACAAGTAGCCTCTGAACCTAGGGACATCAGACATATCAAAGTACAGGGGTTAGGGTTATGCTGAAAACTGGATAAATAAATGCAAGGCAGTTCTTCTGAACACTCACTGAATTGTTCAGCTCCAAGATTGCTGGAGGCTGTGCGTTGTCCTATCTAGACAGAAGACTGAAGAATTCTCTGGAGAAACTGAGCCATTCTGAGAGAAAGTAGAGAGATACTAACATTTAAGGGTCTTCTAACAAAATGACAGGTACCGATAGAGATGATCTCCTGTTGGCAAGCTGCCCCTCCCCCAGGCCAAGAAAGCCAAGAACAATCTTTTTTCATGCCTCTTTCTTTTTGATGAAGGATCATGAGACATTTGAAGAAAATCTCCAACATAAAAGACAGGAAACCAAAAGTAACAGAAAAATGAAACTCAGAGAAACAGAGACAATGCAGAAGAAAACAAACATTTCTCAGTTCTTACTACTTACCTTACAAAATAAAATAGCTCCAAATCCGTTCCTGTGAGCATTAGATTCAAGGGATATCTATATTGGGAGGAGATGGGTAAGAAGTAAAAAGATTGTGTCTCAAATTACAAATTCAAGATATAGAATAAGAGAGGATTGACATCAGCAAGATCACAGAATAGAAAGGCCCAGCTCTTGTTCCCTCACAGAAACGTTGATTAATGATACTCAGATCGAAATACTTTTATGAGAAGTCTAGATTCCAGTTAAGTCGCAGTACCCAAGACAAGTACAAAACCAAGGTAAGAAGAGCAATTTCAGTTTACTCCGTACCAACAAATTGCCTCAAGCCACAACTTGTTCCCCAGGGTAGGTAGGGGTGAGGAAGACACAGTGGAGCATCCCTCAAACATCCTTGGCCTTTTGGTACACTGAGGGACTAGATTCTGTCTCATCTCAGAATGCTGACAGAACCAGCATATTTTAGACACCTGGGACAGCTAAGAACAAAGGAAGAGGGGCAAGCAGCTTGTTGTTACCTGGCACAGCTCTGTGAGATTTGGAGAAGGCACAGAAACAGGCTTCTCCCCTAGAAGGCAGCGAGCCGAGTGAGCAGGCTTCCAAAATCCTGCCCTTTCACTGTGCCACCTGAGGGGTCAGTTTCTGTCTCACCTCACCAGGAGTGCTAATAGAACTGGCATACCTTGGTAGGGGCAGCTAAAAACTAAGGAAAAGTGTGGGTGTTTGCTGTTTGAGAGGGTCCCAGAATCTCTAGACGGGCTTATTGGGGAGTGTCTTGCCCTGTCAAAGCCAGTTTATAAAGCCTGGGGGAGGTGGCTGTTTCCTCAAATGCACAGAAATAAACACACAGCTATAAGGAACATAAAAAAACAGGGAAACACTAAACAATCAAAGGAACAAAATAAGTCTCTAGTAACCTACCCTAAAGAAATGGACATTGATGAATGGCCTGACAAAGAATTCAAAATAATCATCTTTAAGAAGCTCACTGAGTTATAAGAGAACACAGGTAGGCAATTAAAGGAAGTCAGGAAAACAATACATGAAAAAATAATCAACAAAAAGAGATTATAAAAAACAGCGAAACGAACTCTGGAGCTGAAGAATAAAATAATGATTGAAAAATTCAATAGCAGACTTGATCAAGCAGATGAAAGAATCAGCAAATTCAAAGACAAGTCATTTGAAGTTATTTAGTCAGAAGAGCCAAAAGAAAAAAGAATGAAGAAAGCCTAAGGGACTTATAGGACAACATTAGTGATTAATATGCATTATGGGAATCCCAGAAAGAAAAGAAGGAGAGAAAGGTGCAGAAAGCTTATTTAAAGAAATAATGGCCTACAACTTCCCAAATCTGGGTAGGGAAATGGACATCCAGATTGATGAAGCTCAAAAGGCCCCAAATAGGATGAACCTAAAGAATTCTACACAAAGTATAAGCAAATTGTTAAAAGTAAAAGACAAAGAGAGAATTTTGAAAGCAGCAAGAGAAAAGTGACTAGTCATATACAAGGGAGTCCCCGTAAGACTATAAGCAGATTTCTCAGCAGAAACCTTACAGACCAAAAGGGAGTGGAATGATATATTCAAAGTTCGGAAAGAAAAAACCTGCCAATGAAGAGTACTATACCTGGCAACGCTATCCTTCAAAAATCAAGGAGAGATAAAGACTTTCCCAGATAAACAAAAGTTAGGGGAATGCGTAACACTGGAACTGCTTTACAAGAAATGCTAAAGGAAGTTCTTCAAGTTGAATCAAAAGGATGCTAAAAAGTAAAACAAAAGCACATAATAGTATAACATTCACTGCTAAAAACTATATGGACAAATTCAGAATACTGTAATACTGTAATGGTGGTGTATAAATCACTTTTAATTCTGGTATAAAGATTAAAAGAAAATTATTAAGAATAACTGTAACTGCAAAAATAGGTTTATGGATATACAATTTAAAAATCATAAATTGTGACATCAATAACATATGGTGTGGGTGAGGAGAAGTAAATGTAGTTATGGTATGTGACTGAATTTAAGTTTTTATCAGCTTATAACAGAGTGTTATAACTTAAGATGTTTTATGTTGGCCTCCTGGTAATGGGAAAGAAAATACCTACAGTAGATACTCAGAGGAAAAATAGAAAGGAATTAAAGCACATCACTACAAAAAACTAACAATTACAAAGGAAGATAGCAAGAGAAGAGGGACTAAATAATTAAAGACAGACAGAAAACAGTTTTAAAAAATGGCAATAGTAAGTCCTTACCTATCAATAATTACTTTAATTGTAAATATGTTACACTCTCCAATCAAAAGACCTAGAGTGGCTGAATGAATAAAACGTATCAGACAAAATGTATTTTGCCAAAACTGTCACAAGAGACAGAGAAAGTCATTATATAATGACAGAAGAGTCATTTATCAAGAAGATATAATAATCATAACAATATATGCCATTAACATTGGAGCACCTAAATATATAAAGGAACATTGATAGATCTGAAGATAGAAATAGATAGCAATACAGTAATAGTAGGAGGATTCAATAACCCACTTTCAATATTGGCTAGAATATCTAGATAGAACATTAATAAAGAAACAGTGGGCTTTATCAACACTATTGACCAAATGGACCTAACAGAGAGACAAAACATTCCACCCAACAGCAGCAGAATACACATTCTTCTCAAGTGCCTATGGAACATTTCCAGGATAGATCACATGTTAGGTAACAAAACAAGTCTTAACAAATATAAGAAAATTGAAATCATACCAAGAATCTTTTCCAATGACAATGGAGTGAAACTAGAAATCAACGGGAGAAAGAAAACTGGAAAATTCATGTGTGTGTGGAAATTAAACAACACACTCTTGAACAACCAATGGATTAAGAAGAAATCAAAAGGGAAATAAAAAATCTTGAGACAAATGAAAATGAAAACACAACATACTAAAACCTATGGGATGCAGCAAAAGCCGTATTAGGAGGGAATTTTATAGTGATAAAGACTTATGTTAAAAAGAAGAAACTCTCAAAAAAACTGCCTAAGTTTACACCTCAAGGAACTTGAGAAAGAAGAACAAACTAAGCCTAGGGTTAGTAGAAGGGAGGCAATAAAGATAGAGCAGAAATAAGAAATACAGATCGGAAAAACAATAGGAAAAAATCAACAGAAGTAAGAGTTGAAAAAAATCAATGAAACTAGGAGTTGGTTTTTTTAAAAGATCAACAAAATTGTCAACCTTTAGCTAGAGTAACTAAGAAAAAGAAAAGGCTCAAATAAATAAAATCAGAAATGAAGAATAGACATTACAACTGATACCACAGAAACACAAAGGATCATAAGAGATTACTATGAACAAATATATGCCAAATGTATAAATTCCTAGAAACAGACAACTTGCCAAGAGTGAATAATGAAGAAATAGAAAATCTGTAAAACCTATAATGAGAAGGTAGATTGAATCAGTAATCAAAACCTTCCAGTGATGAAAATCACAGGAGGAAATGCCTTAACTGGTGAAGTCTACCAAACGTTTAAGGAAGAATTAACACCAGTACTTCTTAAACTCTTCCAAAAATTTAAAACGAGGAAACATATGTAAACTCATTTTATGAGGCCAGCATTACCCTGATACCAAAGCCAGAAAAGGACAGTATAAGAAAAGAAAACTGCAAACCAATAACCTTGGTGAAAATAGATGCAAAAACTCTCAATGAAATATTAGCAACCCAAATTCAACAGCACTTGAAAAAGATCATACACCATGATCACGTAGGATTTATCCCTGAAATGCAAGGATGGTTCAACATATGCAAATCAATAAATGTGACACACCATTAACACAATGAAGGATAAAAATCACATCATCATTTAAATTGATGCAGAAAAAGCATTTGAGGAAATTCAACACCATTTCGTGATAAAATCTCTCAACAAACTAGGTATAGATGGAATTTACCTCAGCATAATAAAGATCATATATAAAAGGCCCATAGCTAACAAGTAATACTTAATGGTGAAAAACTGAAAGCTTTTCCTTTAAGAGCAGGAACAAGGCAAAGTTGCCCACTCTCTGTACTTCTATTCAACACAGTATTGGAAGTCCTAGCCAGAGCAGTTAGGCAAGCGAAGGAAAGAAAAGGCATCAAATTGCGGGGCTAGCCCCATGGTGTAGTGGCTAAGGTCAACACAGTCTGCTTTGGTGGCCCAGGTTTGCAGGTTTGGATCCTGGGTGTGAACCTGCACCACTTGTCGGCCAAGATGTGGCAGTGACTCACAAATAAAGTGGTGGAAGATGGGCAAAAAAGAGGAAGATCGGCAATGGATATTAGGTCAGGGCTAATATTCCTAAGGAAAAAAAAAAAAAAAGGCGTCAAATTGGACAGGAAGAAAATTGTTTCTAGACATGAAGTAATCTACATGTAGAAAACGCTAAAGACTCAACAGAAAAACTGTTAGAATAAACAAATTCAGTAAAGTTGCAGGATAGACATTCAGTACATGAACTCAGTTGCATTTCTATGTACTAACAAAGAACAACCCTAAAAGGAAATTAAGAAAACAGCTCTGCTTACAATGTATTTAAAAAAATAAATACTTAGGAATGAACCTAACAAAGGAGGTAAAAGATTTGTACACTGAAAACTATAAAACATCTATGAAATAAAGAGACACAAGTAAATGGAAAGACATCTCGTGTTTGTGGATTGGAAAACTTGTTAAAATGTCTGTACTCATAGCGATATACAAATTTAGTGCAGTTTCTATCAAAATCCCAATGGCATTTTTCACAGGAATAGAATAATCCCTAAAGTTTACATGGAACCACAAGAGACCCTGAATGTCCAAGCAATCTTGAGGAGGAGGAACAAAGCTGGAGGCATCATGCCTCCTGATTTCAAAATTTAATACAAAGTGACAGTAATCAAAATAGTATGGTACCGGCATAAAAATAGATGTATAGACCAATGGAAGAGAGTAGAAAGCCGAGAAATAAATCCATGCATATATGGTCAAGTGATTTTTGACAATAGTGCCAAGAATACACAATGGGTAAAGGATAGTCTCTTCAACAAAGGGTGGTGGCAAAATTGGATATCACGTGCAAAAGAGTGGTATTGGAAGCCTTTCTTTTTTTCGCTATTTTACTGAGGCCACATTGTTTTATAACATTGTGTAAATTTCAGGTGTACATCATTATATTTCAGCTTCTATATAGACTGCATTGGGTTCACCACCAGATGTGTAGTTTCCATCCATCACCATATATGCATGCCCCTTTACCTGTTTTGCCCTCCTCCCACTCCCTTCCCCTCTGGCAACCACCAATCTGTTCTCCTTATCTATTTGTTTGTTTATCTTCCACATACAAGTGAAATCATACTGTATTTGTCTTTCTCTGTCTGAGTTATTTCACTTAGCATAATACCCTCAAGGTCCATCCTTGTTGTTGCAAATGGCATGATTTCATCTTTTTTTAAGTGGCTGAGTAGTATTCCACTGTATATATGTACCACATCTGTTTTATCCATTTGTCTGTTGATGGATGCTTAGGTTGCATCCAAGTCTTGGCTATTGTTAATAATGCTGCAGTTAACATAGAGATGCACATATCTTTTTGAATTAGGGCTTTCATGTTCTTTGGATAAATACCCAGAAGTGGAATGGCTGGATCATATGGTATTTCTATTTTTAATTTTTTGAGAAATCTCCCTACTGTTTTTCATAGTGGCTGTACTAGTTTGCATTCCCACCAGCAGTGTATGAGGGTTCCCTTTTCTCCATATTCTCTCTAAAAGTTATTTCTTATCTTTTTAATAAAAATAGCCATTCTGATTTGTGGGAAGTGATATCTCATTACAGTTTTGATTTGGATTTCCCTAATAATTAGTGATGTTGAACATCTTTTCATGTACCTGTTGGCCATCTGTAAATCTTTGGGAAAATGTCTGTTCATATCTCTGCCCATTTTTTTCATCAGGTGGTTCATTTTTTTGTCGTTGAGTTGTATGAGTTCTTTATACATTTTGGAAATTAACCCCTTATCGGACATGTGATTTGCACATATTTTCTCCCAGTTGGTGGGTTGTCTTTTCATTTTGTTGCTGGTTTTCTTCGCTGTGCAGAAGCTTTTTAGTCTGATTTAGTTCCATTTGTTTATTTTTTCTTTTGTCCTCCTTGCCTGAGGAGATGTGATATTCAAAAAGATACTGCTAAGACCAAAGTCAAAGAGTGTACTGCCTATGTTTTATTCTAGGAGTTTTATGGTTTCAGGTCTTACATTCAAGCCTTTAATCCATTTTGAGTTAATTTTCGTGCATGGTGTAAGATAAGGGCCTACTTTCATTCTTTTGCATGTGTCTGTCCAGTTTTCCCAAAACCATTTATTGAAGAGACTTTCTTTTCTCCATTGTATGTTCTTGTCTCGTTTTTAAAAAATTAGCTATCCTGGAACCCTTTCTTATACTGTACACAAAAATCAACTCAAAATGAATTAAAGATTGAAATTTAAGACCAGAAACTATAAAACCTCTGAAAGAAAACACAAGAGAAAAGTTTTATGACATTGGTCTTGGAAATGATTTCTTTGATATGACACCAAAAGCACAAGCAACAAGGTAAAATAGACAAGTGGGACCACCTCAAAATAAAAAACGTCTGTACAGCAAAGGAAACAGGCAGAGTGAAAAAGCTACCTATGGAATGTGAGAAAATATTTGCAAACCGTATGTCGGATAATGGATTAATATCCAAAATGAATAAGGAGCATCTACAATTCAATAGCAAAAAAACAAATAACCTGATTTAAAAATGAGTAAAAGACTTGAGTAGACATTTTGTCAAAGAAGGCATACAAACGGCCAAAAGGTATTTGAAAATATGCTCAACATCGCCAATCATGAGGGAAGTGCAAATAAAAAACACAATTACATATCACCTAAGATCTGTCAGGATGGCTATTAGTAAAAAAAAAAAAAAATTTAAGCCAAAAATAACAAGTGTTGGCAAGGATGTGGAGAATTGGAATGCTTGCACAATGTTGATGGGAATGTAAAATGGTGCAGCCATTCTAGAAAACTATGGAGTCTCCTTAAGAAATTAGAAAGAAAACTTCTATATAATTCAGCAATCCCACTTCTAGGTATATATCCGAAGGAAACAAAATCATGATCTCGAAGAGAGGTCTGCACTCCCATATTCGCTGCAACATTATTCACAATGGCCAAGACACAGGAACAACATAAATGTTTATTGATGGATGAAGAAAATGTGATATATATATGCAATGGATTATTATTCAACCTTAAAGCAGAAGAAGATCCTGCTATATGCAGCAACGTGGATGAACCTGGAGGACATTGTGCTAAGTGAAATAAACTAGTCACAGATGGACAAATACTGCACGACTCCACTTACATGAAATATCTAGAATAGTCAAACTCATAGAAACAAGTGTAGAATTGTTTCTTTTCAGTGTCTGAGGGAGAGGAGAAAACAGAACTGTGGAGTTCCCGTTCATTGGGTATCAAGTTTCATTTATGCAAGATGAGTAAGTTCAGAGATGTACTGTACAATATTGCTCCTATAGTTAACAATACTGTATTGTGCACTTAAAATTTTTAAGAGGGTAGATATCATATTATGTTTTCTTACTATAATAAAAAAAGTTAAATATAGAATACATGAAAAGAAACAGAAAAAAACAGTTCCTCATCTTATTGAAGAAATTTTAACAACAACAACAGGAAATAGTATATATGACTTAAGGGAGACATTTATGGGTGGTGTTGGGTACTGTTCTTTTTTGTTCTGTCTTGTTACTATGTTTGAGTGAAAAGGTAACATATATATGTATAACTTTGATAAAAATAAGAGAGAAAAATATGTGACTTCATTCTGATTCTGAATGTGTTGCTCTATTAATTTGAAAGCTGTATGTATTAGCATAGCAGATTTTTAGGTTTTTTATTATTTTGAAAACTCTAAGTTGCTGAAAAAATAAATTAAGCAACATTTATTAACCACCAGTATTTATTTTATTGTACTTTATATTCCATTTATTATAAATACCAATCTTTTTCCTGTTTTGATTTCTTTATTTGAAATCTAAGGGGTTTCAGTCCCTATTGAATAAGGATTATGACTGGAGGCATGTGGTTGGTGGGGTGGAGTAATCAGTTCTGAGGTTTTGTGTTGATTCTAATAGGGCAATAGTTTTACCAGAATATGAAGTCAATTCCAGCCACAGACTATGGGGGCAAAAATTTATGGGAAGTTTGTTCACTGTCTTAATCTGGCAACCATTTTTCACATTTACTTTGAGTAGATTTAGAATCTCGAATAATCCTAAAACTCATAGAATATAATAGCAGTCTTGTAAATTTCTAGGATTCCTTTTGTTTGCTCTAAATAATTCCTCATATGTCCTTTTGAATCATTGAAATTGGCCCTGGCTCTGGGTAGATGACTTGAAACTACAAATTAAACTATTTAAATACTTTAATTTATGCTTTTGTCAGAAAGAAAAAAGTGGATCGTTTCTGCATTTATATTCCCAAAATACCCCTTGTGACTTTTTTTTTTTGAGGAAGATTAGCCCTGAGCTAACTACTGTCAGTCCTCCTCCTTTTGCTGAGGAAGACTGGCCCTGAGCTAACATCCATGCCCATCTTCCTCTACTTTATATGTGGGACGCCTACCACAGCATGGCTTTTTGCCAGGCAGTGCCATGTCCACACCTGGGATCTGAACCAGTGAACCTTCGGCCGCCAAGAAGCGGAACATGTACACTTAACCACTGCACCACTGGGCTGGCCCCATGACTTGTCTTTAAAGAGTAAAACTGTTAAAATGCTTTGCCACTGCTCTAAGTTATACTGATAGTCAGCTCTTATTTTTCTTATATAGAAATATAGTGCTTCTGTTTCACTGTTATGTAGAAAGTTGCTAGTTAGTGGATACTGAATATTAGAATTTTAACATGGTTCATTTCTATTGATTGATTGATTAATTTAGGCTTGTCACTGCCCGGCAGTGGTGAAAGTTCTGACTCTCCACTGGCCGCCTCTGACACTGCCCCAGTGGGCAAGGGGAGCTGGGGCGCCTTAGTACAGCCTTGCAAGGACTGAAGTCTAGGTCTTTACTGGTGTGAGTGATACTGGGGCCTCTTTTTTTCCCCTGTGGCAATAGGCTAGGGTAAAGTGGTTAATGTCTAAAAAATTTTTTTCTTGTTAGGCTACCCCTTTCCTAGTACTTTAGCTAGAGACAGCAGGCTTTTGCTGGGACTTTTTTCTTACTTCACTTATTGACATTTCTAGATTGTTGACTTTTCCTGCTCCAAGCCTGGGATATATGAGGCAAAAACTTCCAGGGAACTCATGACTGTCTTGTTTCTTGGGTTCCAAGATTCCTAACCAGCCTGCCTTTTTTCTTCCACCCTACAAGCTTTCTTGTATTTGTTTTATATATAACACCTGGGGTTTGTGGTTGTTCTTAGAGGGAGACATAGAGAAAAGTACTTGTAATCCTTTTTCCTAGGAGTGGAAGATGATCATGTTTTTAAAAACTTAGATTTTGACACTGTATTTGGGAGTTAATTGAATTGAGCAATTTGACGTTGTTGGAACCCACTATTCAGAGTAGGGTTTAAACAGTTTAAAAAGTGAAGATTTTACCCTAGGGGAGGGTGGCAAATACCTGGCCATTGTGTCATCATTCTTCCCCTTCCATGCCATAGTAGTCTTTGCTGATTGTTCGCAGCTCTCTTTCCTGTTGAGTTCTGAATTAAAACAGCATTCCAGTCAGCCCTCTGCTAGGATTTTGTGCAAATGAGAAACCCTATTTGCTGTGTCTGCCCTAGAACTTTATTCAGTGGGACATAATTATGTGACTTATAAAGGGGGAGTCCCAGCTGGAATAGGTCTAGCATCTACAAAATTGTTGTAGTTACTCAAAAAGTCAAGTGAAATAGGTCATTACTTGTTACTGGAGGGTCTTGGTCTTCAAAGCATCTTATCTTCATCTATGTAATGGACAGTATTACCCCAGAATTCTAGCAGTTAAGTATAGCTCTTCAAGTCCTGCTGTTGGGAATTAACATTTCCTTTTTTTTTCTTGGAGGTATATAATGAATTTATAATTAGTAAACTAAAAAGTTTTAAACCAGTCCATCAATCTAGACTATATTATACTCATGAATAGCAGGCACATCCCTTCTGTCACCTGGAAGTATCACTGAGCAATCCTAATTCTTTTAACAAATTTATCATTTTAAAAGGTTATTCATGAGAATGTGAACCTCAAAGAAAAGAGTGACCACAAAAACTCATTGAGTAGGATTGTAGTGTATTACTATATATTAGACTTTTGAAAATTATCTTGTAACATTAGAAATTACTTTATGAATGAATGTTTTTTCTCTTTTTAGAAAAGAAAAGGCATGTAAATATTTGAATAGAATCCCAAGCAATAAAAAAATACAAACAATTATGGCAACTTTAAAATGTTCACATGAGACACCAACGATAATCTTTGGCCGCTCAGTAACACTGATAAAGCCTTACCTATTCCTTTCAACGCCTATGGTAAATTTTCGTGTTATCATCAAAAATAAATGTTTCAAAGGAAAATGAACTAGATATAATTATATATAAACAATGCTGAGATCAATAGTATTTAAAATAGTTGGGAAGTAAACTGAACATGAAATACACTTCTGCATCTGCTTATTTGAAAATACCTGGAGGCCTTGTCTTATCCCAAAGGCATTTCTAATTTGCATAGCAAAGATAATATTATTTATAGTTTCCTTTAATATTCAGATATGGTTATATTCACCAGATAAGAAATGCACCTAACATGTGAAAGCTAGTATCTAAATCTGTGCTTAAGAACCAGTCAGGTGTAAAGTAAATAACTTCTGGGTGAAATGGAAAAATAGTGAACTTTTTGAAGTTTCACATTGAGGTCATGAGATAATTTGATTTTTGATAGCATGTGAAAGACAACAGATGATCCCAAATGATCATCTCACACTTTAGATTAAACTGAATTTCTATAGATAGTAATATTATAACTAATTTTGAAGAAGATTTTTTGAAATATCTTTAAAATGTATTGGCGATTTCACCAATAAAATGACTTCTTGGAGTTTTAAATGAACTTTATTATTTGAAAAATTTCAAGCATATGTATGTAAACTTCTTGATATTTTGGAATTTGAATTTTAAAATTATATAAACATGAATATTATAACATATATACCACCATTTTGTAGTATCACTTCAACAAATTTAAAACATTTTTATTTTAGTAGTATTTTTACAGAAGCAGTTAAATGCAATACTCATGATA